>NC_079193.1:14056525-14276525 GCF_029499605.1 Hyla sarda
GACAGGCGAAGTACAAAGGAGAAAGCTGGAGCATGGTCGGACGTAGCAGAGGTCAGGGCAGGCGGCAAGGGTTCACAGGCGAGAGGACAATAGCAACGGGTTCTGCAACGGGCAAGGCAATATACAACAGTAAGGAACGCTTTCAAAACGGCACTAGGCACAAAGATCCGGCAAGGGCAGGAAGGGGATGAACTCTTAAATAGGCAGGGACACAGTGGGGGAATCAGGAACCAGCGCATTAATTATTGGTGCGCTGGCCCTTTAAATTTACCATAGACGGCGCGTGCGCGCACTGGGGAGCGGGTCCGCGTGAGCCGGGATGCCGAGGACGGAGCAGCAGCGCACAGGAGCGCAGGTAAGAAGGAGGGGGCGCGGCGCGTGAACGGTGGCCAGCCGCCACGCGAGCCGCGTCCCTGGGACAATAGGACCCGCGCTCCCGGTCAGTGTCTCTGACCAGGAGACGCCGAGGACCGGGGGCAACAGAAGCAGGCAGCGGGCGCTCCGATCCGGAGGCGGGGACCGGAGCGCTCGCTGTAACACTATGTAAACATGAGGGCATATTCTCAGAATGTAGACCATCAGCAATTAATACCAGATGGCAGCCGTTATAGCAAATACAATTTTTATTCACCGAAGCTCATCGGTACAGCTCACCATCCCGTATAGATCGCGGCACGGACGAGACCGGACCCGAGGAATACCAACAAAGAAAGCAAGGTCCAGCACGGTGTCAAAGCAATACGTGAAGCTTATTCAGCAATTAGCCAACATGGAGAACAGGTGACACGTTTTGGCCATGGTAAGTAGCCTTGACTAAGGCTACTTACCTTGGCTGAAACACGTCACCTGTTCTCCATGTTGGCTAATTGCTGAATAAACTTCAGGTATTGCTTTGACACCGTGCTGGACCTTGCTTTCTGTGCTTGTAAATACAATGTTTTATACATTTTAAAAGAGATAAAATGTTTAAATGAGTATTCTATGATTTGTGATTATTTCCAGGGTTATGCGGGTAAGAATGTAGGCAGGGCCGGCACTACCATAAGGCAGATAAGGCATGTGCCTTAGGGCCCCGACGCCACTGAGCCGGGGGAGGCGGGAAATCCTCAGCCACTCACTGGCCTGGGATTCAACTCCAGACACTTAACTGCAGGCAAACTGTTAGTGCTGCCCGCCGCCCGCCAAGGTGAGCATGGTTGTGGACTGTTGGCAGCAGGTAGCGTCAGACGGCAGCACATCATGAGTCATTGACAGGGACTTTACAGCCGGACTGCCAAAGTGGGGAGGATTAAATTACCTGCTGCTGCTGTAACTGATGCGTGCGTCCCTTCTGCCCTGCTCTGTAATGAGGCTCCAGACAAAGGCAGAAAGAAGAAAAGACCTGCGGTGGCGCTGCCCAAGTGGATGTGCAAGAAGTTCGGACTCAGACAGATGGGTGAAACATGTATTTTATTCATCCATGGATCAGTTGTGCAAGACGCGTTTCGAGGGTACAACTTCCCTCTTCATCAATTGCATACAGAACAGACATTACATGGTGAAATATTTACACAGCTGTGGAGGGCGCCAAAACCGCTGGCGGGGGTTACAGGGTCAAAAATGGGCGGTGCCACAGATGTGCCGCCCATGTGAAGTTGTACCCTCGAAACGCATATTGCACAACTGATCCATGGATGAATAAAATACATGTTTCACCCATCTGTCTGAGTCCAAACTTCTTGCCCATCTACTTGGACAGCGCCACCGCAGGTCTTTTCTTCCTTCTGCGTGGATGGACATAGGGAAAAAATCATAAAAAATAATTCAGGATATTCCATATACGTGTGTACATATGATTGCCTGAGTGTTGGCGGTGGTATACACAGTTATATACAATGTTTCAGTCTGTTACATACACACGCATATGTAATATCCTGAATGTTTTTTTTATGATTTTTTTATAATGTCCATCCACGCCGGCACATCTGAGGTACCGCCCATTTTTGACCCTGTAACCCCCGCCAGCGGTTTTGGAACCCTCCACAGCTGTGTATATATATATATTTGACCATGTAATGTCTGTTCTGTATGCAATTGATGAAGAGGGAAGTTGTACCCTCGAAACGCGTCTTGCACAACTGATCCATGTATGAATAAAATACGTTTCCCCCATCCGAACTTCTTGCACATCCACTTGGGCAGCGCCACTGCAGGTCTTTTCTAGTGTTGAGCGGCATAGGCCATATTCGAATTCGCGACTATTTCGCGAATATATGGACGAATATTTGTCATATATTCGCTAAATTCGCATAATCGTAATATTCGCGTTTTATTTTCGCACATGCGAAAATTCGTGTATGAGAAAATTAGCATATGAAAAAATTTGTATAAACGAAAATTAGCATATGCAAAAATTCGTAGGCAAGACTCACACAGTAGTATTGGAGCCTTCTTAGACCACACGAGCTGGAAGCAGAGAGGGGGGATCACTGTGATGTGTACTATGAAAAAAAAAAAAACAATATTCGTGATTGCGAATATATAGTGCTATATTCGCAAATATTCGCGAATATCGCATATTCGCGAATAAAATTCGCATTGCGAATATTCGCGAGCAACACTAGTCTTTTCTTCTTTCTGCCTTCGTCTGGACCTTCACCGACTCCCGAAAAGACCCTGTTATCCCTGCAGGCTGCAGCCGAGGGTTTCGTCTACTACCCCCGATACTCAGGGGTTCAATGCACGAAACCAAGCATCACCCAAGGGGAGCATTACTCTTTTTGGGCATTTGGGATATTTAGCCCACGGAATTATACGAGGCGCTGTCCATATATTCGTCTGTAATGAAGCTGTCATGTGAGTCGCGGAGCAGCAGTGAGTGACGTCCCTTGCGTGACTGTATCATGACGAGTGCGGAGGATTCTGGTCTGAGACGGGGTCAGTCAGGACTGAGTAGCAGAGGAGACACCTGCCCTGAATGTTCATGGGAAGTACCGTATTTTTCGCCCTATAGGACGCTCCGGCATATAAGACGCACCCAATTTTAAATGAGGAAAATCTAGAATATAATGTCAAGTATAGGACAGTGATCTTCAACCTGCGGACCTCCAGATGTTGCAAAACTACAACTCCCAGCATGCCCGGACAGCCAGATGTTTTGCAACATCTGGAGGTCCGCAAGTTGAAGACCACTGGTATAGGAGGTTGTACTCACCTGTCCCCGCCGCTCCGGACCCGTCACCGCTGCCCTGGATGTCGCCCTCCATCGCTGTCGCCGCGTCCCCGGGGTGTCCCCCTTGCTCCGGAACGTTTCTGCTGCCCGATATCCTCGCTCTCCGTCACCGCCATCACGTCGCTACGCACAACGGTCCTATTGCGCAACGACGTGATGACGACGAAGGAGAGCGCCAGCCATGCAGGGGATCCCGGCACTTTCGCTTCAGACGAAGGGTTAATACGTGTCTGAAGGGTTAATACAGGGCATCACCGCGATCGGTGATGTTCTGTATTAGCCGCAAGTCCCGGCCGTTGATGGCCGCAGGGACCGCCGCGATAGGTGTGTATTCGCCGTATAAGACGCACCAACTCCCCCCCCCCCCCAGATAAGACGCACCCAATTTTAAATGAGGAAAATCTAGAATGCAATGTAAAGTATAGGTCACAGTGATCTTAAACCAGCAGACCTCCAGATGTTGCAAAACTACAACTCCCAGCATGCCCGGACAGCCAACGGCTGTCCGGGCATGCTGGGAGTTGTAGTTTTGCAACATCTGGAGGTCCGCAGGTTGAAGACCACTGGTATAGGAGGTAATACTCACGTGTCCCCGCTGCTCCGGACCCGTCACCGCTGCCCTGGATGTCGCCCTCCATCGCTGTCGCCGCGTCCCCGTCACTCCGGAACGTCTCTGCTGCCCGGTATCCTCGCTCTCCGTCACCGCCATCACGTCGCTACGCACGACGGTCCTATTGCGCAACGACGTGATGACGACGAAGGAGAGCGCCGGCCATGCAGGGGATCCCGGCACTTTCGCTTCAGACGCGGCGGTCCGCTTTGATCGCCGCGTCTGAAGGGTTAATACAGGGCATCACCGCGATCGGTGATGTCCTGCATTAGCCGCGGGTCCCGGCCGTTGATGGCCGCAGGGACCGCCGCGATAGGTGTGTATTCGCCGTATAAGACGCACCAACTTCCCCCCCCCCCCCCAGTTTTGGGGAAGAAAAAGTGTGTCTTATACGGCGAAAAATACGGTAAACCTGGTACTTACTTTAAGGTTTCACATCTTTGGCGCCACACAAAGCCACATACAGGCTACAGTACAGCTGACTGGCAAAACAAAATGGCCGGGTGGCACATAGGAGGGTTGCAGGCTGCCGCACAGTCCTCACTAATTCTTCCTATTGACAATGTTCTATAAACACTACACATGCCAGCGGCCGCAGCTTTATTTCATTACCGGGATTTCTTAATATTTTATTTAGGCAAAGTGAATCCAGCAAACGTTCCCCTCTCCACAATGAGCGCATTGTGCTGGTCCGCGGAGATGATGGTGTTTACCATGGAAAGTGTTGGTCTGTCGGGAGCTATGAATCTCCCTGGCACCGCGCAGCGCAATTTCACGCTTTGCTTTGTGACTGACAAGCGATGACCTTCAGTGTATCTGAGATGATGGACAATAAAGTTTTTCTTACTCCGTAATCTTTCCTTTCGTAGACAGTGTAAATTCCGTGCTGGGCCTGGAACCTATTGTCCTCCGTGTAGGGGATCACAGATGTTGTGCTATTGAACGATATATATCATTATCTGAACAATATGTTACCATTATACTTAACTCCTTAAGGACCAAGCCGGGAGCTCGTGACATCATAGCCCCGCCCCCTCGTGTTGTCACGCCCCGCCCCCTCAATGCAAGTCTATGGGAGGGGGCATAGACTTGCAATGAGGGGGCGGGGCGTGACATCACGAGGGGGGCGGGGCTATAACGTCACAAGCTCCCGGTGCCAGCTCCAGCATTCGGAACAGTTTGCACATTTTGTGCACATCTGACCACTGTCACTTTAACCCCTTAACGACACAGGACGTATATTTACATCCTGCGCCGGCTCCCGCAATAGGAAGCATCACATCGCGTCGGTCCCGGCGCTCATCAACGACCGGGACCAATGTGCGTTATTAACCCTTTAGAAGCGGCGGTCAAAGCTGACCGCCGCTTCTAAAGCGAAAGTGAAAGTATCCCGGCTAGTCAGTCGGGCTGTTCGGGACCGCCGCGGTGAAATCGCGGCATCCCGAACAGCTTGCAGGACACCGGGAGGGCCCTTACCTGCCTGCTCGGTGTCCGATCGACGAATGACTGCTCCGTGCCTGAGATCCAGGCAGGAGCAATCAAGCGCCGATAACGCTGATCACAGGCATGTTAATACACGCCATTGATCTGTGTAAGAGATCAGTGTGTGCAGTGTTATAGGTCCCTATGGGATAACAATGATCAGTGTAAGAGATCAGTGTGTGCAGTGTTATAGGTCCCTATGGGATAACAATGATCAGTATAAGAGATCAGTGTGTGCAGTGTTATAGGTCCCTATGGGATAACAATGATCAGTATAAGAGATCAGTGTGTGCAGTGTTATAGGTCCCTATGGGATAACAATGATCAGTATAAGAGATCAGTGTGTGCAGTGTTATAGGTCCATATGGGATAACAATGATCAGTGTAAGAGATCAGTGTGTGCAGTGTTATAGGTCCCTATGGGATAACAATGATCAGTATAAGAGATCAGTGTGTGCAGTGTTATAGGTCCCTATGGGATAACAATGATCAGTATAAGAGATCAGTGTGTGCAGTGTTATAGGTCCCTATGGGATAACAATGATCAGTGTAAGAGATCAGTGTGTGCAGTGTTATAGGTCCCTATGGGATAACAATGATCAGTATAAGAGATCAGTGTGTACAGTGTTATAGGTCCCTATGGGACCTATAACACTGCAAAAAAAAAAGTAAAAAAGTAAAAGTTTGAATCACAACCCTTTTCCCATAAAAAAAATAACAGTGTAAATAAAAATAAACATATGTGGTATCGCCCCGTGCGTAAATGTCTGAACTATAAAAATATATTGTTAATTAAACCGCACGGTCAATGGCGTATGCGCAAAAAAATTCCAAAGTCCAAAAAAGCGTATTTTGGTCACTTTTTATTCCATAAAAAAAATTATAAAAAGTTATCAAAAAATCCGATCAAAACAAAAATTGTACCAATAAAAACTTCAGATCACGGTGCAAAAAATTAGCCCTCATACTGCCCTGTACGTGGAAAAATAAAAAAGTAATAGGGGTCAGAAGATGACATTTTTAAACGTATACATTTTCCTGCATGTAGTTAGGATTTTTTCCAGAAGTGCGACAAAATCAAACCTATATAAGTAGGGGATCATTTTAATCGTATGGACCTACAGAATAATGATAAGGTGTCTTTTTTACCGAAATATGCACTGCGTAGAAACGGAAGCCCCCAAAAGTTACAAAATGGCATTTTTTCTTCCATTTTGTCGCACAATGATTTTTTTTTCTGTTTCGTCGTGAATTTTTGGGTAAAATGACTGATGTCACTGCAAAGTAGAATTGGTGACGCAAAAAATAAGCCATAATATGGATTTTTAGGTGGAAAATTGAAAGGGTTATGATTTTTAAAAGGTAAGGAGGAAAAAACAAAAGTGCAAAAAGTCCTTAAGGGGTTAAAGGGGTACTCCGGCGCTAAGATATCTTATCCCCTAGCCAAAGGATAGGGGATAAGACCCCTGATCGCGGGAGTCCCGCTGTTGGGGACCCCCGTGATCTTGTATGCAGCACCCCGTTATAATCAGTCCCTAGAGCATGTTCGCTTCTGGTCTGATTACTGGCGATCAAGGGGGCCGGAGCATTGTGATGTCACGCCCTCGTCCCCGTGTCACGCCCCCGCCCCCTCAATACAAACCCAGCTGTCACGCCCCCTCCCATAGGCTTGCATTGAGGGGGCGGAGCATGGCATCACACGGGGGTGGGGCCTGAGCGAACATGCTTTGCGGGCTGATGGTAACAGGGTCCTGCGTGCAAGATCACGGGGGTCCCCAGCGGCGGGACCCCCGCGATCAGGCATCTTATTCCCTATCCTTTGGATAGGGGATAAGATGTCTTAGCGCCGGAGTACCTATTTAAGCATTAATAAGTCTGGGATGCATTTACTTATGAATTTGCTTCCGAGTATGTTTTTTTTTTGTGTTTTTTTATTCCACTTTAACATAGTGGTACATTTTCGTCGATAATTCCAAAATTTCATGAAAAGTTTGACAATTTGCATTTTTTTTTTACTTTGAAGCTCTCTGCTTGTAAGGAAAATGGACATCCCAAATAAATTATATATTGATTCACATATACAATAGGTTGACAAGTTTTTACTTTTGGAAGACACCAGAGGGCTTCAAAGTTCAGCATCAATTTTCCAATTTTTCACAAAATTTTCAAACTCGATATTTTTCAGGGACCAGTTCAGTTTTTAAGTGGATTTGATGGGCCTTTATATTAGAAATACCCCATAAATGACCCCATTATAAAAACTGCACCCCTCATAGTATTCAAAATGACATTTAGAAAGTGTGTTAACCCTTTAGGTGTTTCCCAGGAATAGCAGCAAAATGAAGGAGAAAATTCAAAATCTTCTTTTTTTACACTGGCATGTTCTTGTAGACTCAGTTTTTGAATTTTTACAAGGGGTAAAAGGAGGGAAATCCCCCCAAAATTTGTAACCCAATTTCTCTCGAGTAAGGAAATACATCATATGTGTATGTCAAGTGTTCGGCGGGCGCAGTAGAGGGCTCAGAAGCGAAAGAGCAACAATGGGATTTTAGAGAGTAAGTTTTTCTGAAATGGTTTTTGGGGGTATGTCACATTTAGGAAGCCCCTATGTTGCCAGAACAGCAAAAAAATAAATAAAAAAAATCCACATGGCATACTATTTTGGAAACTACACCCCTCAAGGCATGTAAAAAGGGGTACAGTGAGCCTTAAAGGGGACCTCTCATCAAATAAACTTTTGATATATTTTAGATTAATGAATGTTGAATAACTTTTCAATAGCATGTTAATGAAAAATATGCTTCTTTCTATTGTATTTTTCCCGATCAGTCCCTTCAGCAAGCATTTCTGACTCATGCTGGAGTCCTAAACACTCAGAGCTGCCAGCCTGCTTTGTTCACAGCCAAACAGGCTGTGAACAAAGCAGGCTGGCAGCTCTGAGTGTTCTCCTTTGTGAACAAAGCAGACTGGCAGCTCGTAGTGTTTAGGACTCCAGCATGAGTCTGAAATGCTTTCTGCCAGGACTGGTAGGGAGACCCCTAGTGGTCATTTCTTCAAAGTGGAAAATTAAATAGAAAGAAGCATAATTTTTAATAACATGCAATTGTAAAGTTATTCTGCATACATTAATCTATAATATATCAAAAGTTTTTTTTGATGAGAGGTACCCTTTAACAACCACAGGTGTTTGACGACTTTTCGTTAAAGTCGGATGTGACACTGTTTTTTTTTACTAGGCCCATATGCAGCACGAGGCCCCAAATGAGGCCCTCATTTCAGCTGCACTGATGGCGTACCATTCATTGGGCCTGGCCAAAAAAGAATCAGGGTGGTGGGCGATGAACTGTTGGGCGCACAGATTTGTTTGCTCCACCATATGATTGACAAAGTCGTCACTGAAATAATAACTAAAAAAGTCTATTTCAGTGTATCTGGCAGTGTCAAGCCGGATTCCGGAGTCGCCAACAAACTCAGGAATCTGTGGCGGATAATCCTCTGTGGGGCTCCAGACAGGTTCATCGGAAGGGGGCTCGGTACACTTGTCTTGGGGGTCGTACTCCTAGTATGAGCGGCATGGCCACTCGTACTAGTGCCGGCCACTGGGTCACTATCATGGGGGGGGGGTGTGGCCTCGCCTGGCTGCGTCTCCGCCCCCGTGCGGGGGGCTCATCATCAGTGCTAGATTATGAGATTGACGAGGAAGAACACAGAAAAGTTGGAACTTCATCGTCCGCACTGGCAGATTCGGAGTTGGAGGCAAGAAAAGCGTATGCCTCCTCCACCGAAAATGTGGTGGACAGGGTGTGTGTGTGGGTGGTGGGGGGGGGGGGGTCGGGGAAGTGTGTATGTATGTGTGTTTGGTGCAAACTTTATATAAAGGTGTGTGATAAAATATCACACACCGTTATAACAAAAAAAAAAATGCTGCGGTAAAAAAAATAGATGGCCAAATACAGTGCCCTGAACCCCTAACAGGGCCCAGGTCACGCAGCAAAATGTGCGGTGGACCCTTGAGGACCCATTAGAGTGGGGATTTTTTTTTTCTTTTTACATTAACCCCTCTTCTGCTGGCTGCTATTGGTCGTCCAACCGATAGCAGCTCTTCTGGGGAGCGGACATAATCGCCACCTTCCCCAGCAACAGGAAGTGATTGGCGGTGTATCGTACACTGCCGATCACTTTCTAATTCGGTGTTACATGTGACCTGTATGACCGGAATCGCCGCAGATCACCAGTGTGAATTCACACCCCAGGCGCTGTCCCGGCATCCCAGTCCGGTCCCCGCGGCAGGGACCGGAATTCCCACGGGCATACAGGTACTATGTCCATTGTGTGGGATGTAAAAAATAAACCTTTACTCACCTCCAGTGCTCGGCAATGCCTCCGGTGTTCTGCTCTGGCCCCCCCCAATGCATCTTCCTGAGCTGCATGGTGACGTATAAGGCCTAGGAAGCCCCCAGGCCCAATGTGTCATACTGCATCACAGTGAATCCCTGACCCCCAGCTCCTTTCAGCCTTACACTCACTTGCATGTGTTGTTTCCACTTGTATTGTAGAATTGTAGCAGGTCTAAGGGGTGAGTGCCACATTCTTTTCTCACTGCATACACAATATATGAGCACTAGAGCTGAGCCAGTTTATTTAGAGCATCGGGTCCAATGCCGGAGCACCAGAAGCTCATGACCTCAAGGCTGCACCCCCTCATTACATCATGGCCACGCCCCCTCAATGCAAATCTATGGGAGGGGGTCTGATATCATGAGCGGGGCATGACCGTGATGTCATGAGCCTCCACCCCGCATCAACAGTCATCCGGCACAGAGTGAAGTTTGCACCAGATGTCTGGGGTGCCGCAGCCGAGATTACGGGGGGTCCCCAGCGGCAGGATGCCCATGATCAGATATCTTATGCCCTATCCTTTGGATAGGGGATATGATGTCTACGCGCCAAGTACCCCTTTAATTTAACTCTTCTTCATTCACAAGCGCAACACTGCTTCATTTTAAGGTCTAGGCTATTCTTGTGTGGCAGGTGACTAAAAGGGTTCAGTTTTATGGTCTTATCTATAAAAACTCTCAAAAATTGGGCCAAAGCACTTTGAAGAGTCTTGAAGTTCCTTAGCTAATGAATTGCACCTGGACCCCTCTGTTACCACGCTCTGCTGCATGGATTATACCGCCACGCGGAGTTCTAGCGCCTCATTACTTTTTATTATCTCAATTTGCCAAGACACCAACTCATCGCAACTTCTGCACTTAATACTCCCTTTACTGCAGTCATTTAAATACCATTTCGGTCTTAAATTGTACCTGTTGTTTCAAAAGATTTTTTTATAAACCTGCCTGGTTTTGTAAGATTAACCCTTTAGGGCAGTGACAAGGTGATCTTTGGGCTCTTACTGCTGTTATTGAGCCAAGGAGAACCCTCTCCATGGTACACAAATATTTCATATTCTTTACATTTCAGGGATAAGGGCCATTGCTGGGTTGTTTACCAGTACCACACATACAGGCACTTTCTTTCCCTTACTTTTATGGACAATCACAGCACTCTCTCCTTTTTGTTATGCTATAACATAGTGCTGGCAAAAGTGCACTGGATGGCGCAGGCTGGCACTGTGCTGGGGGATGATTTACACGGCACATCACTATACATGGCATATGGGAAGAGACAGGGTTACTAAAGTATCAACTTTGCAAGGTGAAATGTGAACAGAAATTTAGAAACAGCAGCAGCACAGGAAGGAAGGGGTTACACTGAGCTGCTGCTGAAAAACTTAAAGGGAGAGGAAAGGTTACACTGCAGCACTGTGCACATACAGCACTATGTACACTTGTATTTATATGAGGGATAGCTGCCCTGAGCTTTATAAGTCGTCACATATGAGACATAAGCCTTGATCTACCTTTAAGGAACAGTGGGGATCATCTTTAGCAAGCAGACAGGCTCAGTTTGCAGGTAGACAGCCTAAGTTTTCTCAGGCTCTCTTTATCCCTCTCCAACACATAGCATATGCTAAGCCCTGCCCTAACTTCCTGTGTTCTGTCCTGATCAAGATGTTACTAGAGACAGAATTCCCCTTACAACAGGCAGTAGACAGCAGATTGCATAGTAGTGAGACACCTAGTAGCTAATACCTTAGAGTTGTTTTTCTGGGTTAATGAGTTACATTTGATTAAAGGGATTATCCAGGATGAGAAAAACAGTGCCACATCTGTTCCCAGGTTGTATGTGGTATTGCAGCTCAGTTACATTGAATTAAATGGAGCCAAGTTGTACTACCACAGACCGCCTGTTTTTGGAAGAAATTAGCTCTGTTTTTCTATTCCTGGATAACCCCTTTAAGTGATTTACTTATGTTAGAAATCATAAAGTAGTGCAGGAAGGGATGTTGTATGAATCAAGTAAGAAATATAAAAATATGCCGTAACTACAAAGCCTTTAACAATGATTCAAGATAAAACAAAATACACTTAATGGAACGCTTAAGGTGACACTGAACCACTGTGTTATATCTAATGCAGAGTCTGAGGGGCGGAGCGTGACCCAGGGGTTTAAAGAACAACAACAACGAAAATCCTTGTACCATGGTCCATCCCCTCCGGGCCAGCACTGGACATAATGCAGCTAGAAGGTGAATCCGGAGTGTTACCTTAATTAGGCCGCAGGTACAAATCAATCCCCCTCCAGTATATAGCGGACATGTGTGACCACCAGCACATAAGGGGAATAAAAAAAGACACCAGGGGGCATCATACACAGAATGTGGCAGCTATATTAAGACATAGGATCAGTAAAAAAAAAAAATGTTAGAAGGATAGGTAGATATGAGATAGATAGATAGATAGATAGATATGAGATAGATAGATAGATAGATAGATAGGAGATAGATAGATAGATAGATATGAGATAGATAGATAGATAGATAGATAGATATGAGATAGATAGATAGATAGGAGATAGATAGATAGATAGATAGATATGAGATAGATAGATAGATAGATATGAGATAGATAGATAGATAGATAGATAGATAGATATGAGATAGATAGATAGATAGATAGGAGATAGATAGATAGATATGAGATAGATAGATAGATAGATAGATAGATATGAGATAGATAGATAGATAGATAGGAGATAGATAGATAGATAGGAGATAGATAGATAGATAGATAGATAGATATGAGATAGATAGATAGATAGATAGATAGATATGAGATAGATAGATAGATAGATAGATAGATATGAGATAGATAGATATGAGATAGATAGATATGAGATAGATAGATAGATAGATATGAGATAGATAGATAGATATGAGATAGACAGATATGAGATAGATAGATATGAGATAGATAGATATGAGATAGATAGATATGAGATAGATAGATATGAGATAGATATGAGATAGATAGATATGAGATAGATAGATAGATAGATATGAGATAGATAGATAGATATGAGATAGATAGATATGAAATAGATAGATAGATATGAAATAGATAGATATGAGATAGATATGAGATAGATAGATAGATATGAGATAGATAGATATGAGATAGATAGATAGATATGAGATAGATAGATAGGAGATAGATAGGAGATAGATAGATATGAGATAGATAGATAGATATGAGATAGATATGAGATAGATAGATAGATATGGGATAGATAGATAGATATGAGATAGATAGATAGACATGAGATAGATAGATAGATATGAGATAGATAGATAGATAGATAGATATGAGATAGATATGAGATAGATATTAGATAGATATGAGATAGATAGATAGATATGAGATAGATAGATAGATATGAGATAGATAGATAGATAGATATGAGATAGATATGAGATAGATATGAGATAGATAGATATCCAATATATAGATGGATCTCATATCTGTAGAGAATAGATATATTATTGTAGTTCTTTGCAAAACCTTTTGATTGCCTTTGTAGGTAGTGGTGACAGGTTCAGCTCTGCTACATCTGTATACAGTATATATACAATTCATGCCTCATATGCTCAAGAAAAGCAAAACCTCTCACTGAGATGGTCCACAGTAATAGATATCCTGGCTGTTTCTCTAGGAAATGAAAGGACTAGTCCTGAACCAGCAGCCGGCTGTGACTTGTAGTCAGTGATGTATGGCTCCAGATGCGATATCCAATTGACTGTAAAATTGCGCTGCAGATCTGGCCACCTAAAGCTTTGGCGCTCTCCCCCCCCCCCCCCCCCATCCTCGGCACCTCAGGTAAATCTGCTCATTATCCCCTTCCTGCCTCCTGACGGTCGGGCTGAGCGCACACTCGCACTCTGGAATCCATTAGGCCTTTCGGCCACTGATGCGATTTGCACTTGAAAGGAGAAACGTGAAACTCTGCAAAAAAAAAAAAATCAGCCGACAGCTGCGGATTCAGGTGGCAAAACTGAGCTTTTTTTATTTTTTTGGTCAGGCAATGACCTAGAGCAGTGGTCTCCAAACTGTGGACCTCCAGCTGTTGCAAAACTGCAACTCCCGCATGTCCGGACAGCCAACGGCTGTCCGGGCATGCTGGGAGTTGCAGTTTTGCAACAGCTGGAGGTCCACAGTTTGGAGACCGCTGCCTTCAGGTGGAGTCTACTGCACAGTGCACACTGCAGAATTTCCACGGCGGAAAATTCCGGACTCTGACAAACGAATGAACGTGTTTCTTCTTGTGGTGTCCCGGTACCGTATTACATACCGTACCTAGTGCAGAGGTCCCCAAAGTCAGAGTAACTACGTTCAGGTAGGGTTCCTCAGGTGGGACAGCCCCTAGTCACCTCTCCTTAAGTCTATCTCTAATAATAAGGCATGTATATATTTAATAATTATATATATATATATATATATATATATATATTTTATAGTAATGTATAGTACTTACCTTGTTCGGTGTCGCAGGACCTATGGTCATGTGACCATGCTAATTACCTCTATGGTATGTTGGAGGACTTTTGGAGGTTCTTGGGTCACGTGTTATCCACAAGTCTTTGTAATGGTGATTGACATCAGTATGGACCAATTAGCTCTAGTCCAGCCCCTGCCCATATAAGGGAGCTGTAGCCAATTATCGCTCTCTTGGGTTGCTGCTCTCGTGAATGCCAGACTAGCAGGATGGATCTACGCAACTTTCAAAGACACACTAGGCCTAACCACCTGCCGGCCTCAGCTGAACCAAAACCGTGAGTTCAAATCTAAATCCCCGCTAATGCTAGCGTGACTACTGGACCGCAATTAAATCCCCTAAATCCAGGGGAACAACATACAGTACTGAAAGACTCTAAATGCTAAAGTCCCAACCTTTGTCAATCTCGAGAGAAAGCCGTTGTTATGCTAAGAGACTGTTATGTTATTGAAGCTTACAGAAAATCTTCAGTAAAAGTTAATACTGTTACAGAAAACTCTCCGGTTGTGAACAATCTATTATTATCTACCTCCCTATCGTTCCTGGAAAGGGCGGCGGTAGGAAAAGCATTACTGAGGAGCCCTCACCCTGGCGTCACGAATAGCAAGGGTTAACAAGCACCCTTTAGTAACCGCACAGCTACACTCCCCATACCCTACATCCCCCAGGCTATCACATTCTTATGCATCAATGGAGGCCCCATGTGTCTGCGCGGTCCTAGCGTCAAAAGATTTTGGCAGCGCCAAATCTCTGCCTGGAGTAATTTTCAGGTGGAGATTCCATAGTGTGAAAATAGTCTTAGTGCTCCAGCATATAACTGCCATAAAATGATGCAACTTTACAACTAGTTTTGATTAAAAAAAATAAAAAAAAAATTCTAACGTTATGTGTCTACAGCTCCTATGCAGACTTATGTGTCTCCATGGCAACAGACAACAAGCATGCCTCGTGTAGTCTGGTCCTGTTCCTGTTTCCTTCTTGCTCACCTACGGATAGTCAAAGGGGAGGGGACTGTGGTATCACATGACTGCTAGATCAGACTACGCACAAGGCTTGTTTGTAGTCTGTCACCTTGGAGACACATAGGTGTACATAGGAGCTGCATACACAAAATGGTAATAGTCTTTGCAAAATGGCTTCAAAAGAGGAGCTCGGTGCTTGAGCATCGTACGCAGGATTTTACTGGGGAGAAGATTTCCAATGCAAAATACGGCCTCAGACTTAAAGGGGTACTCCGGTGGAAAAAATTCAAATCAACTGGTGCCAGAAAGTTATACAGATTTGTAAATTACTTCTATATAAAAATCTTAACCCTTCCTGTACTTGTCAGCCGCTGTATGCTCCACAGGAAGTTGTGTAGTTCTTTCCAGTCTGACCACAGTGCTCTCTGCTGACACCTTTGTCCGTGTCAGGAACTGTCCAGTGCAGGAGAGGTTTGCTATGGGGATTTGCTTGTACTTGGGACAGTTCCTGACATGGACAGAGGTGTCAGCAGAGAGCACTGTGGTCAGATAGGAAATAACTACACAACTTCCCGTGGAGCATACAGCAGCTGATAAGTACTGGAAGGATTAAGATTTTCATATAAAAGGAATTTAGCCTCCTTGGTTTCTCATAGTTGTGAGAGCCCACCACATTTGTCAGCCTGGTAGAAGGTGGTGCCCTAGACAAGTACCTACCCTCACCTGCCTGTCATTCCATTAGTCTGTGTATATAGTCATCCTGACCCTGTATATTATACATTATATGGTCGTCCTGTATATTATACATTATATGGTCGTCCTGTATATTATACATTATATGGTCGTCCTGTATATTATACGGTCGTCCTGTATATTATACATTATATGGTCGTCCTGTATATTATACATTATATGGTCGTCCTGTATATTATACATTATATGGTCGTCCTGTATATTATACATTATATGGTCGTCCTGTATATTATACATTATATGGTCGTCCTGTATATTATACATTATATGGTCGTCCTGTATATTATACATTATATGGTCGTCCTGTATATTATACATTATATGGTCTGTATATTATACATTATATGGTCGCTCTGTATATTATACATTATATGGTCGTCCTGTATATTATACATTATATGGTCGTCCTGTATATTATACATTATATGATCGTCCTGTATATTATACATTATATGGTCGTCCTGTATATTATACATTATATGGTCGTCCTGTATATTATACATTATATGGTCGTCCTGTATATTATACATTATATGGTCTGTATATTATACATTATATGGTCGTCCTGTATATTATACATTATAGGGTCGTCCTGTATATTATACATTATATGGTCGTCCTGTATATTATACATTATATGGTCGTCCTGTATATTATACATTATAGGGTCGTCCTGTATATTATACATTATATGGTCGTCCTGTATATTATACATTATAGGGTCGTCCTGTATATTATACATTATATGATCGTCCTGTATATTATACATTATATGGTCGTCCTGTATATTATACATTATATGGCCGTCCTGTATATTATACACTATATGGTCGTCCTGTATATTATACATTATATGGTCGTCCTGTATATTATACATTATAGGGTCGTCCTGTATATTATACATTATATGGTCGTCCTGTATATTATACACTATATGGTCGTCCTGTATATTATACATTATATGGTCGTCCTGTATATTATACACTATATGGTCGTCCTGTATATTATACATTATATGGTCGTCCTGTATATTATACATTATATGGTCGTCCTGTATATTATACATTATATGGTCATCCTGTATATTATACATTATATGGTCTGTATATTATACATTATATGGTCGTCCTGTATATTATACATTATATGGTCGTCCTGTATATTATACATTATATGGTCGTCCTGTATATTATACATTATATGGTCGTCCTGTATATTATACATTATATGGTCGTCCTGTATATTATACATTATATGGTCGTCCTGTATATTATACATTATATGGTCGTCCTGTATATTATACATTATATGATCGTCCTGTATATTATACATTATATGGTCGTCCTGTATATTATACATTATATAGTCGTCCTGTATATTATACATTATATGGTCGTCCTGTATATTATACATTATATGGTCGCTCTGTATATTATACATTATATGGTCGTCCTGTATATTATACATTATATGGTCGTCCTGTATATTATACATTATATGGTCGCTCTGTATATTATACATTATATGGTCGTCCTGTATATTATACATTATATGGTCGTCCTGTATATTATACATTATATGGTCGTCCTGTATATTATACATTATATGGTCATCCTGTATATTATACATTATATGGTCTGTATATTATACATTATATGGTCGTCCTGTATATTATACATTATATGGTCGTCCTGTATATTATACATTATATGGTCGTCCTGTATATTATACATTATATGGTCGTCCTGTATATTATACATTATATGGTCGTCCTGTATATTATACATTATATGGTCGTCCTGTATATTATACATTATATGGTCGTCCTGTATATTATACATTATATGATCGTCCTGTATATTATACATTATATGGTCGTCCTGTATATTATACATTATATAGTCGTCCTGTATATTATACATTATATGGTCGTCCTGTATATTATACATTATATGGTCGCTCTGTATATTATACATTATATGGTCGTCCTGTATATTATACATTATATGGTCGTCCTGTATATTATACATTATATGGTCGTCCTGTATATTATACATTATATGGTCGTCCTGTATATTATACATTATATGGTCGTCCTGTATATTATACATTATATGGTCTGTATATTATACATTATATGGTCGTCCTGTATATTATACATTATAGGGTCGTCCTGTATATTATACATTATATGGTCGTCCTGTATATTATACATTATAGGGTCGTCCTGTATATTATACATTATATGGTCGTCCTGTATATTATACATTATATGGTCGTCCTGTATATTATACATTATATGGTCGCCCTGTATATTACGCTATATGGTCGTCCTGTATATTATACATTATATGGTCGTCCTGTATATTATACATTATATGGTCGTCCTGTATATTATACATTATATGGTCGCTCTGTATATTATACATTATATGGTCGTCCTGTATATTATACATTATATGGTCGTCCTGTATATTATACATTATATGGTCGTCCTGTATATTATACATTATATGGTCGTCCTGTATATTATACATTATATGGTCGTCCTGTATATTATACATTATATGGTCGTCCTGTATATTATACATTATATGGTCGTCCTGTATATTATACATTATATGGTCGCTCTGTATATTATACATTATATGGTCGTCCTGTATATTATACATTATATGGTCGTCCTGTATATTATACATTATATGGTCGTCCTGTATATTATACATTATATGGTCGTCCTGTATATTATACATTATATGATCGTCCTGTATATTATATGGTCGTCCTGTATATTATACATTATATAGTCGTCCTGTATATTATACATTATATGGTCGTCCTGTATATTATACATTATACGGTCGTCCTGTATATTATACATTATATGGTCGTCCTGTATATTATACATTATATGGCCGTCCTGTATATTATACATTATATGGTCGTCCTGTATATTATACATTATATGGTCGCCCTGTATATTACGCTATATGGTCGTCCTGTATATTATACATTATATGGTCGTCCTGTATATTATACATTATATGGTCGTCCTGTATATTATACATTATATGGTCGTCCTGTATATTATACATTATATGGTCGTCCTGTATATTATACATTATATGGTCATCCTGTATATTATACATTATATGGTCGTCCTGTATATTATACATTATATGGTCGTCCTGTATATTATACATTATATGGTCGTCCTGTATATTATACATTATATGGTCGTCCTGTATATTATACATTATATGGTCGTCCTGTATATTATACATTATATGGTCGTCCTGTATATTATACATTATATGGTCGTCCTGTATATTATACATTATATGGTCGTCCTGTATATTATACATTATATGGTCGTCCTGTATATTATACATTATATGGTCTGTATATTATACATTATATGGTCGTCCTGTATATTATACATTATAGGGTCGTCCTGTATATTATACATTATATGGCCGTCCTGTATATTATACATTATATGATCGTCCTGTATATTATACATTATATGGTCGTCCTGTATATTATACATTATATGGTCGTCCTGTATATTATACATTATATGGTCGTCCTGTATATTATACATTATAGGGTCGTCCTGTATATTATACATTATAGGGTCGTCCTGTATATTATACATTATATGGTCGTCCTGTATAATATACATTATATGGTAGTCCTGTATATTATACATTATATGGTCGTCCTGTATATTATACATTATAGGGTCGTCCTGTATATTATACATTATATGATCGTCCTGTATATTATACATTATATGGTCGTCCTGTATATTATACATTATATGGTCGTCCTGTATATTATACATTATATGATCGTCCTGTATATTATACATTATATGGTCGTCCTGTATATTATACATTATATGGTCGTCCTGTATATTATACATTATATGGTCGTCCTGTTTATTATACATTATATGGTCGTCCTGTATATTATACATTATATGGTCGTCCTGTATATTATACATTATATGGTCGTCCTGTATATTATACATTATATAGTCGTCCTGTATATTATACATTATATGGTCGTCCTGTATATTATACATTATATGGTCGTCCTGTATATTATACATTATATGGTCGTCCTGTATATTATACATTATATGGTCGTCCTGTATATTATACATTATAGGGTCGTCCTGTATATTATACATTATATGGTCGTCCTGTATATTATACATTATATGGTCGTCCTGTATATTATACATTATATGGTCGTCCTGTATATTATACATTATATGGTCTGTATATTATACATTATATGGTCGTCCTGTATATTATACATTATATGGTCGTCCTGTATATTATACATTATATGGTCGTCCTGTATATTATACATTATAGGGTCGTCCTGTATATTATACATTATATGGCCGTCCTGTATATTATACATTATAGGGTCGTCCTGTATATTATACATTATATGGTCGTCCTGTATATTATACATTATATGGTCGTCCTGTATATTATACATTATATGGTCGTCCTGTATATTATACATTATATGGTCGTCCTGTATATTATACATTATATGGTCGTCCTGTATATTATACATTATATGGTCGTCCTGTATATTATACATTATATGGTCGTCCTGTATATTATACACTATATGGTCGTCCTGTATATTATACATTATATGGTCGTCCTGTATATTATACATTATATGGTCGCCCTGTATATTATACATTATATGGCCGTCCTGTATATTATACACTATATGGTCGTCCTGTATATTATACATTATACGGTCGTCCTGTATATTATACATTATATGGTCGCCCTGTATATTATACATTATATGGCCGTCCTGTATATTATACACTATATGGTCGTCCTGTATATTATACATTATACGGTCGTCCTGTATATTATACATTATATGGTCGTCCTGTATATTATACATTATATGGCCGTCCTGTATATTATACACCATATGGTCGTCCTGTATATTATACATTATACGGTCGTCATGTATATTATACATTATATGGTCGTCCTGTATATTATACATTATATGATCGTCCTGTATATTATATGGTCGTCCTGTATATTATACATTATATGGTCGTCCTGTATATTATACATTATATGGTCGTCCTGTATATTATACATTATATGGTCGTCCTGTATATTATACATTATATGGTCGTCCTGTATATTACACATTATATGGTCGTCCTGTATATTACACATTATATGGTCGTCCTGTATATTACACATTATATGGTCGTCCTGTATATTATACATTATATGGCCGTCCTGTATATTATACATTATATGGTCGTCCTGTATATTATACATTATATGGTCGTCCTGTATATTATACACTATATGGTCGTCCTGTATATTATACATTATACGGTCGTCCTGTATATTATACATTATATGGTCGTCCTGTATATTATACATTATATGGTCGTCCTGTATATTATACATTATATGGTCGTCCTGTATAATATACATTATATGGTCGTCCTGTATATTATACATTATATGGTCGTCCTGTATAATATACATTATATGGTCGTCCTGTATATTATACATTATATGGTCGTCCTGTATATTACACATTATATGGTCGTCCTGTATATTACACATTATATGGTCGTCCTGTATATTATACATTATATGGTCGTCCTGTATATTATACATTATATGGTCGTCCTGTATATTATACATTATATGGTCGTCCTGTATATTATACATTATATGGTCGTCCTGTATATTATACATTATATGGTCGTCCTGTATATTATACATTATATGGTCGTCCTGTATATTATACATTATATGGTCGTCCTGTATATTATACATTATATGGCCGTCCTGTATATTATACATTATATGGTCGTCCTGACCCTGTATATAATACATTATCTGCTCTGTATATTACACTAACACCTCACATATCTTGTTAGAACTATTAGTGTCTTACGTGCGCTCGCTGTGGGTTAATAGGTGGGTAATTAAATATAAAAAAGCCCATTACTTCCTATAATTGACTTACCTCAGGGAGTCTATGAATGAGACGACTGGGAAAAAGATGAAGATATTAGTTAATTATGTTAAATTGTTTAACGAAGAATTCAGGTTCACAATTAGCCCCAGACACATCATCGCCCTACACATAGCCAGTATATAGTCTGTAGCCAAAACTTTCAAGGTTTGTCGCTTCATTGATTTAAGGTAGATTTTTTGACTTTCAAAAAGTTGCACAAAATTGTCCAATTCCCACATAACCCCCGATCCCTCGTACTGAAAGGTGCTATGATTACTTTAAAGTAAACAACCCCATTAACAAAGAGAATCTGTGACTGTTGGGTTAAAGGGGCACTCCGGAGAAGAAAAAAATATTACAAAATAACTGGTGCCAGAAAGTTATACAGTGGTCCCTCAATATAAGATGGTAATCCGTTCCAAATGAACCATCGTTTTTTGAAACCATCGTATGTTGAGGGATCCGTGCAATGTAAAGTATAGGACAGTTGTCTACAAACCTGCGGACCTCCAGATGTTGCAAAACTACAACTCCCAGCATGCCCGGACAGCCAACGGCTGTCCGGGCATGCTGGGTGTTGTAGTTTTGCAACATCTGGAGGTCCACAGGTTGTAGACCACTGTTAGAGGACGTTGTACTCACCTGTCCCTGCCGCTCCGGACCGTCACCGCTCGTCACGGCTGCCCTGGATGTCGCCGTCCATCGCTGTCGCCGCGTCCCCGGGGTGTCCCCGACTCTCCGGCAAGGCCTCTGCTTCTCCGGCATCTGCGCTCTCCGTCGCCGCCATCATGTCGCTACGTACGGCGCTCCTATTGGATGATGGGACGACGTGCGTAGCGACGTGATGACAACGATGGAGAGCGCCGACGATGCAGAGGATCCCGAAGAGGACGCGCCGGAGCCCCGAAGACAGGTAAGTGATCGTCAGCGGAGCACACAGGGCACCGTAAATGGCTATCCGGGGGCAGCTGAAGCAGTTTATGTGATGGCCCCGACATACAAAAGCATCGTATGTGTCACGGTTCAGCAGGCTGGAGGTGGATCCTCTGTGCCAGAGAGGGATTGGCGTGGACCGTGTCGGTGGACCGGTTCTAAGTTGCTACTGGTATTCACCAGAGCCCGCCGCAAAGCGGGATGGTCTTGCAGCGGCGGTAGCAACCAGGTCGTATCCACTGGCAACGGCTCAACCTCTCTGACTGCTGAGATAAGCGCGGTACAAGGGAGTAGACAAGAGCAAGGTCGGACGTAGCAGAAGGTCAGGGCAGGCAGCAAGGATCGTAGTCAGGGGCAACGGCAGGAGGTCTGGAACACAGGCTAGGAACACACAAGGAAACGCTTTCACTGGCACAATGGCAACAAGATCCGGCGAGGGAGTGCAGGGGAAGTGAGGTATAAGTAGGGAGTGCACAGGTGGAAACTAATCAGGAAGATTGGGCCAGGCACCATCATTGGTGCACTGGCCCTTTAAATCTCAGAGAGCTGGCGCACGCGCGCCCTAGAGAGCGGAGCCGCGCGCGCCAGAGCATGACAGCCGGGGACCGGGACAGGTAAGTGACTTGGGATGCGATTCGCGAGCGGGCGCGTCCCGCTATGCGAATCGCATCCCCGCCGGCAATGTCAGTGCAGCGCTCCCGGTCAGCGGGTCTGACCGGGGCGCTGCAGGGAGAGAAACGCCGCGAGCGCTTCGGGGAGGAGCAGGGACCCGGAGCGCTCAGCGTAACAGTACCCCCCCCCTTAGGTCTCCCCCTCTTTTTGTCGGGGTGTCGCTCCACCTGGGACAAGGACATTGGGAGCGATTCTAGAGTCTCCTTCTGGGGGACAGTGAAGTCCTGGGCAGACCGGTCAGAAGGAGTGGGAATGGGGAGGGGGGGCAGAGGGTGAGGCTTGGCACAGTCCTGATAGGCCTTGGGGAGACCAGGCACAGGAGGGGACACTGAGGCCCGACAGACGGGGCTGGGAGCAGACGTGAGGCATTTCTTGCAGCAAGCAGGACCCCAATTCTCGATCTCCCCGGTGGTCCAGTCAAGGGTGGGAGAATGGTGCTGGAGCCATGGCAGACCGAGAAGGACTTCAGATGTGCAGCCGGGCAAAACCAAAAATTCAATCTTTTCGAGATGTGGTCCAATGTTCATAAGCAGAGGCACTGTGCGATAACGCACAGTGCAGTTCAACTTGACTCCGTTGACTGAAGCAATGTAGAGCGGCTTGATGAGACGGGTTACCGGGATGCAGTACCTATCAAGCAAAGAGGCCAGAATAAAATTTCCAGAAGAACCAGAGTCCAAGACGGCCACGGCAGAGAAGGAGGAGTTGGCAGAAGGAGAAATCCGTACGGGCACAGTGAGACATGGAGAAGCAGACTCCGTACCCAGAGACGCCAGACCCACATGAGCAGGTTGCGTGCGTGCATTTTCCAGACGTGGAGGACGAATCGGGCAATCCACCAAGAAATGTTCGGTACTAGCGCAGTACAGACATAGATTTTTATCCCTACGGCGAGACCTCTCCAATAGTCAGGCGAGACCGATCTACTTGCATAGGCTCCTCGGCGGGAGGCACAGGGGTAGATTGCAAGGGATACCGAGAGAGAGGTGCCCAGGGATTAAGGTCTTTTTCCTGGCGGAGTTCCTGGTGTCTTTCTGAAAAACGCATGTCAATGCAGGTGGCCAAATGGATAAGTTCATGCAAGTTGGCAGGAATCTCTCGTGCGGCCAGCACATCTTTGATGTTACTGGATAGGCCTTTTTTAAAGGTCGCGCAGAGAGCCTCGTTGTTCCAAGATAATTCGGAAGCGAGAGTACGAAATCGGATGGCGTACTCGCCTACTGAAGAATTACCCTGGACCAGGTTCAGCAGGGCAGTCTCGGCAGAAGAAGCTCGGGCTGGTTCCTCGAAGACACTGCGAACCTCAGAGAAGAAGGAGTGTACAGAGGCGGTGACAGGGTCATCGCAGTCCCAGAGCGGTGTGGCCCAAGACAAAGCCTTCCCAGAGAGGAGACTGACCACGAAAGCCACCTTCGATCGTTCTGTAGGAAATTGGTCCGACAACATCTCCAAATGAAGGGAACATTGCGACAGAAAACCACGGCAGAGTCTAGAGACCCCATCAAATTTGTCCGGCAGGGACAAGCGGAGGTTAGGAGCGGCCACTTGCTGCGGAGAAGGTGCAGGAGCTGGTGGAGGAGATGGTAGCTGCTGTTGCAGATGCTGTAGCTGCGACTGAAGTTGCTGTACCATGGTGGACACTTCCGACAGCTGGTGACTTAGATGGGCGATCTGTCGGGATTGCTGGGCGACCACCGTGGTGAGGTCAGAGACAACTGGCAGGGGAACCTCAGCGGGATCCATGGCCGGATCTACTGTCACGGTTCGGCAGGCTGGAGGTGGATCCTCTGTGCCAGAGAGGGATAGGCGTGGACCGTGTCGGTGGACCGGTTCTAAGTTGCTACTGGTATTCACCAGAGCCCGCCGCAAAGCGGGATGGTCTTGCAGCGGCGGTAGCAACCAGGTCGTATCCACTGGCAACGGCTCAACCTCTCTGACTGCTGAGATAAGCGCGGTACAAGGGAGTAGACAAGAGCAAGGTCAGACGTAGCAGAAGGTCGGGGCAGGCGGCTAGGTTCGTAGTCAATGGTGATAGCAGATGGTCAAGAACACAGTAGAGGTAACACAGAGTAGCTTTCTCAAGGCACAAGGCAACAAGATCCGGCAAGGGAGTGCAGGGGAAGGGAGGTATAAGTAGGGAGTGCACAGGTGGAAACTAATCAGGAAGATTGGGCCAGGCACCATCATTGGTGCACTGGCCCTTTAAATCTCAGAGAGCTGGCGCGCGCGCGCCCTAGAGAGCGGAGCCGCGCGCGCCAGAGCATGACAGCCGGGGACCGGGACAGGTAAGTGACTTGGGATGCGATTCGCGAGCGGGCGCGTCCCGCTATGCGAATCGCATCCCCGCCGGCAATGTCAGTGCAGCGCTCCCGGTCAGCGGGTCTGACCGGGGCGCTGCAGGGAGAGAAACGCCGCGAGAGCTTCGGGGAGGAGCAGGGACCCGGAGCGCTCAGCGTAACAGTATGTTGATGCTGCCTCTGAGAGGCCATCGTATGTTGAAATGATCGTATGTCGGGGCCATCGTAGGTCGAGGGGGTCACTGTACAGATTTGTAAATTACTTCTATATAAAAATCTTAATCCGTCCAGTACTTATTAGTGTCTGTATGCTCCAGAGGAAGTTGTGTAGTTCTTTCCAGTCTGACCACAGTGCTCTCTGCTGACACCTCTGTCCACTTTAAGAACTGTACTGAGCAGGCGCAAATCCCCATAGCAAACCTCTCCTGCCCTGGACAGTTCCTGACATGGACAGAGGTGTATGCCTCATAGGTAAGTCTGGCCAGCCCATAGACACTGAATATTGTGCAGGATAGGTGCACCATGTCGCACCAACACACAGCAGATAATAACTCTCCCCCAATATTTCCATTGCGGACCCTTCTTCCTTTTCAAGACTTCTGCTCTTCACCCTGGCATAGTAGATATTAGTAGTGTTGAGCGGCATAGGCCATATTCGAATTCGCGAATATTCGCGAATATATGGACGAATATTCGTCATATATTCGCTACATTCCCATATTCGTAATATTCTCGTTTTATTTTCGCATATGCGAAAATTCCCGTATACGAAAATTAACATATGCGAAAATTAGCATATGCAAAAATTTGCATAACTGAAAATTCGCATACGCGGAAATTAACATATGCAAATTTTTGCATATGCGAAAATTCGCACGCCAGTCTCACACAGTAGTATTAGAGCCTTCTTTACACAAACTGGAAGCAGAGAGGGGTGATCACTGTGATGTGTACTGTGAAAAAAAAAACGAATATTCGTAATTACGAATATATATAGTGCTATATTTGCGATATTTGTGAATAAAATTCGCATTGCGAATAATATTCGCGAGCAACACTAGACATTAGCTACTGGGTCATATCCTGACTGGTGACCTCTCATTCTTACCTTATTACTGTGCAAAGTCTATCACAATTTCAGTTTTTTCCTTGGTCCTTCTGCATTTTGAGAATTGACCAGGGCTCAAGTCCTGCACTAACGCATGGGAACGGTGTTCCTGCACTTTTTCCACAGCAGGAACTCTGTTCACAATAGCAGAAGTCCTGCAGGACCAGTCCTTGAGTGGAAATCTGTGATGAGTTCCTATACTTTTTTTCCCCCAGGACTTGACCCCTGGGATTGACCACAGGTTCTTAATGGGATCGAGATCTCAGGAGGTTCCCCCCAAAATATTTCCAAGGCTTTGTTCACCGAGCCAATTAGTTATGAATTTTGCCTTGTGACGTGGTCTCCATCATACTAATAAGAAGATTCTTCATCACTAAATTGCTCATGGATTGTTGGGAGAAGTTGCTTAAAGGGGTTTTTCACCATAAGGTGACTTTAGTACTTACCTGCTAGACAGTAATGGACATGCTTAGGAAGGATCCATTCATGTCTTGGGGCTGATTGGTGTGGTGTTGTCTACCATAACACTGCCTGCTGCTTTATTTTTGTGAACTGGCTATTTCCGGTTGGAATTCCTTCCCTCCAACTACTAGTCCCAAGATCCCTTGTTTGTAATTGTGAGGTCACTTTTCTTCCACCAACACATCAGCCACCCCCCCCCCCCCCATTGCAGCACAGCTAGGATCCCTTCCTTGCTGTGCTGTGGTTTAAACTACAATTTCCTGCAGCCCTGTGGAGAATGATCTCCCCCACCCGCCTTCCCACCCAGTGGTCACTCTGACTAGTGATGTAATGTCTCCGGCCACACTGCAACCTGGGAAAAGCTGAGAAAAACATGCATTTTGTATACTGCTAAAAATGAACATCGGGACAAAGATCACATAAGAATTACAAGCCCAGACATCAAACACAAGTACAGACATTCCGGAATACCCATTTAAAGGGGCACTCCGCTGTAAACATCTTATCTTCTACCCAAAGGATAAGGGGATAAGATTTTAGATCGCGGGGGTCCCGCGCTGGGCCGGCAGTCGTGGCGTGAAGAACACGGAAGCTTGCAATACCTAGCAAGTACATAGCCGCCATGCCTCCCCCCATAGATGTGAATGGAGGGGGCATGGCGGCCAGCATCGCCAGTCATCGGGCATGGAATGGAGTTCGCTCCGTGCACCGAATGACAGGGGTGCCGCAGCAGAGATCGTGGGGGTCCCCAGCAGTGGAATCCCTGTCATCTATCATCTTATCCCCTATCGTTTACATAGGGGATAAGATGTTTACAGTGGAGTATCCCTTTAAAGAAAAAAGTTCTCAGGTCCTTGACTGTCCCATTCACCAACTTCAAAGGCTTAGAGGGAACGTTGCTGAGGATCTGTAATATGCCGCCATTGCATAGGAACATGTATGTAGCTGACAGATCTTCAAGCACTGGGACGCTGCTTTAAAGGGGTACTCCGCTGCTCAGCGTTTGAAACTGTTCCAAACACTGGAGCCGGTGCCGGCAGCTCGTGACATCATAGCCCCGCCTCCTCAGGACATCACACTCCGCCCCCTCAATGCAAGTCTATGGGAGGGGGCATAACGGCTGCCATGCCCCCTCCCATAGACTTGCATTGAGGCGGCGGGATGTGATGTCATGAGGGGGCGTGGCTATGGCGTCACAAGCTGTCGGCTCCAGCGTTCGGAACAGTTTGTTGCAAACGCTGAGTAGCGGAGTCCCTCTTTAAAGTCCTGGTGGAGATCCTTCCTATCAGGTAAAACGTTTCGCTCTTTCGCTTCCCTAATGGCCTATTTCCATGAACGCGTCGTCTTCGTTCAGCCGCGTCTGGTTACTATTTTCCATCCTCATTTGAGATTTATTTGTCTAACGTTCGGACAGTTGAGCCTCATTTAGAACAGGACTCTACAGGAGCAATGGCCTCAGTCTGCTGTAACGCGACAGGATTGTTCCTTTTATTGGGCTGATTTGTTATATATATAAAGAGACCTTAGATAAACACAAAAAATGTTCCCGATCCGCAATGAAGGACGAGCCCTATGAGAGATCAAGCAGCAATACATCCCGTTCCTACATGGGAGGATTCACACTGATGATTCATGATGACATCGAAACCGTCTATGACCATTGAGGGAAATCAAAATGTGATCCAAGGCATTTATTGGTTATTTATTTAAGACAAGAATATTTCAATGCTTAAAAGTCTAGTATTATACCACTTCTGTGTTCTTTGAGATATATACACATTCCGGATCAGATAATCTTGGTCTGGATCAGTTGAAGGTCAGCCATGGATTGTTTAAAGTGCTGATCCTATTTGTTAGCTTCACTTTACAAAAAAAAAATCCCTGGTTTGAGCAGCTCAGTGCGGATTATTGTCTAAACTATATGTGTTTTAACCCAGTATCATCTCTCTAGTATCTGACTCTTGTCTCTTTTTGTAGCAAATTTTCTATATTTTAGTTTCTGGATCAGGATCCGTAAAGTTAGTCTACAGTATCTGATGTTAGGTTATAGTTCATAGCAGGATCTTTAAGAATGATTAGGGACTGTTGGTCAGTCCTTGTATTTTTTGTTTTGCTCTTCATATTCTGATCCATTTATGACTGCCATCATAATCTTGCCCATGTCCTGGTGTTGCTTGTCATGCTATTTGGCTCTTCTGTAAGTCCTGGGGGTATCTGAGAAGTGAGAAATTGGGTGGGGGAAGTTTTTTTTTATTTTTTTTATATGCCACTGATTCTACAGGTCAGCATGATTACAAGAACACCCAACTTATATAGTTTTTTTAGAAACAAAATTTCAACCACTCCTCAAGGATACCACCCTACTGGGTGCACAGTGAAAAAATGGTTTTGAAGACAGTTTGTTTGAACAATGCAAAAAATATTTATTAAAATACAATTAAAATTATTCAATTAAAAAACATTTGAACCAAGCAATATTGAATATATTGGATTACCATAGGGCCCTAATGGTATATATTCATAGTAATATATGAGGCACTGCGGTTGTAAATAATGGCCGACTCTCCGGATTGTACTGTTAAACCGGCAATTTGTATATCTGGTTGTAAAGTCCTTTGTGTGGATTGGACTAAAATTGCCTGTAGTCTCTATGGAGATGAATAATGCTCACCGTGTCCGCTGGTCCCCTACTGCGACGGCCGAAAATGAAGGGAGTAGCAGTTCTACTTCACAAGCAGAGCGTTGATTTCGGCTTAGTTTGGGAGCGGGGATATAGCAGATGGCTCCCACGCCAGAGGTCCGTAGCTGTTGTGTGCGGCTGTTGTGATATCGAACCCTCGCTGGCTTACTCCGGTGGAAATGCATGTAAGAAAGAATCAGAAGCAGGTGAATGCGTCAGATGGATAGAAAGAGCGGCTGGAGCGGCGGGTCTATTAGCGGCTGGAGGAGCGGGTCTATAAGCGGCTGGAGCGGCGGGTCTATAAGCGGCTGGAGCGGCGGGTCTATAAGCGGCTGGAGCGGCGGGTCTATAAGCGGCTGGAGCGGCGGGTCTATAAGCGGCTGGAGCGGCGGGTCTATAAGCGGCTGGAGCGGCGGGTCTATAAGCGGCTGGAGGAGCGGGTCTATAAGCGGCTGGAGCAGCGGGTCTATAAGCGGCTGGAGCGGCGGGTCTATAAGCGGCTGGAGCGGCGGGTCTATAAGCGGCTGGAGCGGCGGGTCTATAAGCGGCTGGAGGAGCGGGTCTATAAGCGGCTGGAGGAGCGGGTCTATAAGCGGCTGGAGCGGCGGGTCTATAAGCGGCTGGAGGAGCGGGTCTATAAGCGGCTGGAGCGGCGGGTCTATAAGCGGCTGGAGGAGCGGGTCTATAAGCGGCTGGAGGAGCGGGTCTATAAGCGGCTGGAGGAGCGGGTCTATAAGCGGCTGGAGCGGCGGGTCTATAAGCGGCTGGAGCGGCGGGTCTATAAGCGGCTGGAGGCGCGGGTCTATAAGCGGCTGGAGCGGCGGGTCTATAAGCGGCTGGAGGAGCGGGTCTATAAGCGGCTGGAGGAGCGGGTCTATAAGCGGCTGGAGGAGCGGGTCTATAAGCGGCTGGAGGAGCGGGTCTATAAGCGGCTGGAGGGGCGGGTCTATAAGCGGCTGGAGGAGCGGGTCTATAAGCGGCTGGAGCGGCGGGTCTATAAGCGGCTGAAGTGGCGGGTCTATAAGCGGCTGGAGGCGCGGGTCTATAAGCGGCTGGAGCGGCGGGTCTATAAGCGGCTGGAGGAGCGGGTCTATAAGCGGCTGGAGGAGCGGGTCTATAAGCGGCTGGAGCGGCGGGTCTAGAAGCGGTTGGAGGAGCGGGTCTAGAAGCGGCTGGAGGAGCGGGTCTATAAGCGGCTGGAGCAGCGGGTCTATAAGCGGCTGGAGCGGCGGGTCTATTAGCGGCTGGAGGAGCGGGTCTATAAGCGGCTGGAGGAGCGGGTCTATAAGCGGCTGGAGGAGCGGGTCTATAAGCGGCTGGAGGAGCGGGTCTATAAGCGGCTGGAGGAGCGGGTCTATAAGCGGCTGGAGCGGCGGGTCTATAAGCGGCTGGAGGAGCGGGTCTATAAGCGGCTGGAGCGGCGGGTCTATAAGCGGCTGGAGGAGCGGGTCTATAAGCGGCTGGAGGAGCGGGTCTATAAGCGGCTGGAGGAGCGGGTCTATAAGCGGCTGGAGGAGTGGGTCTATAAGCGGCTGGAGCGGCGGGTCTATAAGCGGCTGGAGGAGCGGGTCTATAAGCGGCTGGAGGAGCGGGTCTATAAGCGGCTGGAGGAGCGGGTCTATAAGCGGCTGGAGCGGCGGGTCTATAAGCGGCTGGAGCGGCGGGTCTATTAGCGGCTGGAGGAGCGGGTCTATAAGCGGCTGGAGGAGCGGGTCTATAAGCGGCTGGAGGAGCGGGTCTATAAGCGGCTGGAGGAGCGGGTCTATAAGCGGCTGGAGGGGCGGGTCTATAAGCGTCTATATATGAGGCACTGCGGTTGTAAATAATGGCCGACTCTCCGGATTGTACTGTTAAACCGGCAATTTGTATATCTGGTTGTAAAGTCCTTTGTGTGGATTGGACTAAAATTGCCTGTAGTCTCTATGGAGATGAATAATGCTCACCGTGTCCGCTGGTCCCCTACTGCGACGGCCGAAAATGAAGGGAGTAGCAGTTCTACTTCACAAGCAGAGCGTTGATTTCGGCTTAGTTTGGGAGCGGGGATATAGCAGATGGCTCCCACGCCAGAGGTCCGTAGCTGTTGTGTGCGGCTGTTGTGATATCGAACCCTCGCTGGCTTACTCCGGTGGAAATGCATGTAAGAAAGAATCAGAAGCAGGTGAATGCGTCAGATGGATAGAAAGAGCGGCTGGAGCGGCGGGTCTATTAGCGGCTGGAGGAGCGGGTCTATAAGCGGCTGGAGCGGCGGGTCTATAAGCGGCTGGAGCGGCGGGTCTATAAGCGGCTGGAGCGGCGGGTCTATAAGCGGCTGGAGCGGCGGGTCTATAAGCGGCTGGAGCGGCGGGTCTATAAGCGGCTGGAGCGGCGGGTCTATAAGCGGCTGGAGCAGCGGGTCTATAAGCGGCTGGAGCAGCGGGTCTATAAGCGGCTGGAGCGGCGGGTCTATAAGCGGCTGGAGCGGCGGGTCTATAAGCGGCTGGAGCGGCGGGTCTATAAGCGGCTGGAGGAGCGGGTCTATAAGCGGCTGGAGGAGCGGGTCTATAAGCGGCTGGAGCGGCGGGTCTATAAGCGGCTGGAGGAGCGGGTCTATAAGCGGCTGGAGGAGCGGGTCTATAAGCGGCTGGAGGAGCGGGTCTATAAGCGGCTGGAGGGGCGGGTCTATAAGCGGCTGGAGGAGCGGGTCTATAAGCGGCTGGAGCGGCGGGTCTATAAGCGGCTGGAGGAGCGGGTCTATAAGCGGCTGGAGGAGCGGGTCTATAAGCGGCTGGAGGAGCGGGTCTATAAGCGGCTGGAGCGGCGGGTCTATAAGCGGCTGGAGGAGCGGGTCTATAAGCGGCTGGAGCGGCGGGTCTATAAGCGGGTCTATAAGCGGCTGGAGCGGCGGGTCTAGAAGCGGTTGGAGGAGCGGGTCTAGAAGCGGCTGGAGGAGCGGGTCTATAAGCGGCTGGAGCAGCGGGTCTATAAGCGGCTGGAGCGGCGGGTCTATTAGCGGCTGGAGGAGCGGGTCTATAAGCGGCTGGAGGAGCGGGTCTATAAGCGGCTGGAGGAGCGGGTCTATAAGCGGCTGGAGGAGCGGGTCTATAAGCGGCTGGAGGAGCGGGTCTATAAGCGGCTGGAGCGGCGGGTCTATAAGCGGCTGGAGGAGCGGGTCTATAAGCGGCTGGAGCGGCGGGTCTATAAGCGGCTGGAGCGGCGGGTCTATAAGCGGCTGGAGCGGCGGGTCTATAAGCGGCTGGAGCGGCGGGTCTATAAGCGGCTGGAGCGGCGGGTCTATAAGCGGCTGGAGCGGCGGGTCTATAAGCGGCTGGAGCGGCGGGTCTATAAGCGGCTGGAGCAGCGGGTCTATAAGCGGCTGGAGCGGCGGGTCTATAAGCGGCTGGAGCGGCGGGTCTATAAGCGGCTGGAGCGGCGGGTCTATAAGCGGCTGGAGGAGCGGGTCTATAAGCGGCTGGAGGAGCGGGTCTATAAGCGGCTGGAGCGGCGGGTCTATAAGCGGCTGGAGGAGCGGGTCTATAAGCGGCTGGAGGAGCGGGTCTATAAGCGGCTGGAGGAGCGGGTCTATAAGCGGCTGGAGGGGCGGGTCTATAAGCGGCTGGAGGAGCGGGTCTATAAGCGGCTGGAGCGGCGGGTCTATAAGCGGCTGGAGGAGCGGGTCTATAAGCGGCTGGAGGAGCGGGTCTATAAGCGGCTGGAGGAGCGGGTCTATAAGCGGCTGGAGCGGCGGGTCTATAAGCGGCTGGAGGAGCGGGTCTATAAGCGGCTGGAGCGGCGGGTCTATAAGCGGGTCTATAAGCGGCTGGAGCGGCGGGTCTAGAAGCGGTTGGAGGAGCGGGTCTAGAAGCGGCTGGAGGAGCGGGTCTATAAGCGGCTGGAGCAGCGGGTCTATAAGCGGCTGGAGCGGCGGGTCTATTAGCGGCTGGAGGAGCGGGTCTATAAGCGGCTGGAGGAGCGGGTCTATAAGCGGCTGGAGGAGCGGGTCTATAAGCGGCTGGAGGAGCGGGTCTATAAGCGGCTGGAGGAGCGGGTCTATAAGCGGCTGGAGCGGCGGGTCTATAAGCGGCTGGAGGAGCGGGTCTATAAGCGGCTGGAGCGGCGGGTCTATAAGCGGCTGGAGGAGCGGGTCTATAAGCGGCTGGAGGAGCGGGTCTATAAGCGGCTGGAGGAGCGGGTCTATAAGCGGCTGGAGGAGTGGGTCTATAAGCGGCTGGAGCGGCGGGTCTATAAGCGGCTGGAGGAGCGGGTCTATAAGCGGCTGGAGGAGCGGGTCTATAAGCGGCTGGAGGAGCGGGTCTATAAGCGGCTGGAGCGGCGGGTCTATAAGCGGCTGGAGCGGCGGGTCTATTAGCGGCTGGAGGAGCGGGTCTATAAGCGGCTGGAGGAGCGGGTCTATAAGCGGCTGGAGGAGCGGGTCTATAAGCGGCTGGAGGAGCGGGTCTATAAGCGGCTGGAGGAGCGGGTCTATAAGCGGCTGGAGGAGCGGGTCTATAAGCGGCTGGAGCGGCGGGTCTATAAGCGGCTGGAGGAGCGGGTCTATAAGCGGCTGGAGCGGCGGGTCTATAAGCGGCTGGAGGAGCGGGTCTATAAGCGGCTGGAGGGGCGGGTCTATAAGCGGCTGGAGGAGCGGGTCTATAAGCGGCTGGAGGAGCGGGTCTATAAGCGGCTGGAGCGGCGGGTCTATAAGCGGCTGGAGGAGCGGGTCTATAAGCGGCTGGAGGAGCGGGTCTATAAGCGGCTGGAGGAGCGGGTCTATAAGCGGCTGGAGCGGCGGGTCTATAAGCGGCTGGTTTACGTTAAGTCGGCTTCTGAATGGGCAGTGCGTCTTTGTAGAGCTCTGTTCAGACAAAGTCTTAAGCCTAGACGCGTTTCAGGGTACTGCAACTAGACCCCTTCCTCAGTAGGCAAAATTTGGAGTAAGCCAGCAAGGGTCCGATATCACAACAGCCGCACACCACAGCTACGGACCTCCGGAGTGCGAGCCATCTGTTATATCACCGCTCCCAAACTAAGCTGAAATCAACGCTCTGCTTGTGAAGTAGAACTGCTACTCCAGCCGCTTATAGACCCGCCGCTCCAGCCGCTTATAGACCCGCTCCTCCAGCCGCTTATAGACCCGCCGCTCCAGCCGCTTATAGACCCGCTCCTCCAGCCGCTTATAGACCCGCCGCTCCAGCCGCTTATAGACCCGCCGCTCCAGCCGCTTATAGACCCGCTCCTCCAGCCGCTTATAGACCCGCTCCTCCAGCCGCTAATAGACCCGCTCCTCCAGCCGCTAATAGACCCGCTCCTCCAGCCGCTAATAGACCCGCTCCTCCAGCCGCTTATAGACCCGCCACTCCAGCCGCTCTTTCTATCCATCTGACGCATTCACCTGCTTCTGATTCTACCTTACATGTCTGACATGCTGCCACCACCGCGAGCATTTCCACCGGAGTAAGCCAGCGAGGGTTCGATATCACAACAGCCGCACACCACAGCTACGGACCTCTGGCGTGGGAGCCATCTGCTATATCCCCGCTCCCAAACTAAGCCGAAATCAACGCTCTGCTTGTGAAGTAGAACTGCTACTCCCTTCATTTTCGGCCCGTCGCAGTACGGGACCAGCGGACACGGTGCGCATTATTCATCTCCATAGAGACTACAGGCAATTTTAGTCCGATCCACACAAAGGACTTTACAACCTGATATACAAATTGCCGGTTTAACAGTACAATCCGGACAGTCGGCCATTACCGTATTTTTCGCCCTATAGGACGCACCGGCGTATAAGACGCACCCTATTTTTAGGTGCAAAATCTAAAAAATTAAAGATTTTGACCCCAATAGTGGTCTTCAACCTGCGGACCTCCAGATGTTGCAAAACTATAACTCCCAGCATGCCCGGACAGCCGTTGGCTGTCCGGGCATGCTGGGAGTTGTAGTTTTGCAACATCTGGAGGTCCGCAGATTAAAGACCACTGCATAGGATTTAATACTCACGTGTCCCCGCCGCTCCGGACCCGTCACCGCTGCCCTGGATGTCGCTCCATCGCTGTCGCCGTGTCCCCGTCGCTCCGGAACGTCTCTGCTGCCGGCCGGGTATCCTCGCTCTCCGTCGCCGCCATCACGTCGTTACGCACGCCGACGCACGTACGCCACGACGTGATGACGAGGAAGGAGAGCGCCGGCCATACAGGGGATCCCTGAATGGAGAAGACACCGAGGAGGCAGGTAAGGTCCCTCCCGGTATCCTGTAAGCACTAACTCAGCTATTCAGTCGGGCTGTTCGGGACCGCCGCGATGAAATCGCGGCGGTCCCGAACAGCCCGACTGAACAGCCGGGTTAGTGTCACTTTCCCTTCAGACGCGGCGGTCAGCTCTGATCGCCGCGTCTGAAGGGTTAATACAGGGCATCACCGCGATCGGTGATGTCCTGTATTAGCCGCGGGTCCCGGCCGTTGATGGCCGCAGGGACCGCCGCGATAGGGGTGTATTCGTCGTATAAGACGCACCGACTTTTTACCCCCAGTTTTGGGGAAGAAAAAGTGCGTCTTATACGGCGAAAAATACGGTATTTACAACCGCAGTGCCTCATATATTACTATGAATATACTGTATACCATTAGGGCCCTATGGTAATCCAATATATTCAATATTGCTCTGTTCAAATGTTTTTTAATTGAATAATTTTAATTGTATTTTAATAAATATTTTTTGCATTGTTCAAACAAACTGTCTTCAAACCATTTTCTCACTGTGCACCCAGTAGGGTGGTATCCTTGAGGGGTGGTTGAAATTTAGTTTCTAAATTTGTTTTGCTCAGTCGGTGGGGACCGATTTGTCAACCACAATTTAACCTCGGATACAAGGTTGTGAGCCGCACACATATTTCCATTTATATTGTTTTTTCTTCCATTTTACAACATTGAAAAAAGATAATAACAAATTCTATATCCTATTTTGACCTCCTATAACATTTTATTTTATTGTGGTCGTTGCTACATGACTGATATGCGTACAACCCTAATACTAACCTAACAACCAACTGTAACCAATAACCTAATCGACCTCAACTAAGCAGTTTGGAGTGTGCCATAACTGCGGCGTAAAGAATATGCCTGGAAAAGAGGGCAAAACCCGGATTTAAACAAACATTTGTTTATTGCAGATTACAACACAAGAGACTGGAATGCGCTAGCCATTTCTTTGCGAGGGTTAGGGAAATACTGCATGTAGCATCCGTATTTCCAACATCCTAATTTCATGATTACGTGGGTTGGGACCCCGTGCTAAGAATTTGCTGTAGCTGCGCCAATACGGAAGGAGTGACCGGATAATGAAGTCGGGACTCCTCCCAGCGACCTGACCGAAATGCGTAAATGTTTGACGAATTGAGAAGTAGTTAGCGGGTTGGATCTGAAATGGAGTAAAGGGTCGTCAGCTGATAGGTTAACACAGGCATTCAACAATTCACGGAGGACTGTGACAGGACACCATTTGTGCACGGTGGGGAAAACCGAACAATCACAGTTTGACCCGGAGACGAGGTCTTGGTCTGACTGAGGGACAGCTGGAAATGATCAGAGACATGTGACAGCTGACTGACCTAAGGAAAGGGCGCGTTAATGGTCCGAGTAGTACACTCACCCGGTCTGAGAAACCCATAACAGGCAAGGTACATGGCCGCTTTTAATGTGAGGCTATCACGAATACCCAATGGTGTGGAGTCTAACAAGTCGGACAACTGCCTGAACATGTTGCCTGTGATTGGTTGTCTGACTGGGCTGCGAGGGACTTCCTTCTCAAGGATGCCCTTCAGAGCGGATTTCACCAAGCGAGAAGAGAGTATAGAGTAACTACGGGTATTGGTCAAGGATAAATGGTGTTGGATACCGGCTAGATAACTCTTAATAGTATTGTGGGATAAATGCAGTGTGATATGGCAAAACCCGACATATGCAAATAGGAAGGGAACTGAAATCTTGTCGCCCTCGGCGTGCTTGGATCTGGATTTGGAAATGAGTTCCACGCCGTACCATAAATTTTTTGCGTATTTGCTGACAAGGCATCTGCTGCAATATTCTGGACTCCTTCAACGTGAGCACATGTGAGAGTGAATGTATGTAGTAGGGACAGCCAAACTAATCGTCTAGCCAAGCTCATTTATCTATAACATAGCTGACCGTCTAACACCAGGACAGAGAGAGAGTATCCGAAGACGTGACGGATGAGAATTGTATACGTGACTGGACCTAGACAAGTATGTGCCCGGTGACAAGAGCGAAACGTTATACAAGTACCTTAACAACCTAGAACACCCTGAAGAGCATCTTTAGGAACGAGACTACACAGAGAAAGGAATGCACCGACAACGCAAGCAATCACAACCTGAAAACGTGTCAGGTTCATGAGGTGATTACTTGGACAACAATAAACAACTCTTTAAACCAGGACAGAGGGAAAGTATCCGAAGACGTGTCGGACGAGAACCGTATGCGTAACCGGGCCTAGACGAATATGCGCCCGGTGACAAGTGCGAAACGCTAAACGAGTATCATATCAACCTAGAACACCATGAAGTACACTTTTGGACATGACTACACAGAGAAAGGAGCGCATCGACAACGCAAGAAATCACAACCTGAAAGCGTGTCAGGTTCATGAGGTGATTACTTGGACAATAATAATCAACTCTTTAAACCAGGGCAGAGGGAAAGTATCTGAAGACGTGTCGGACGAGAATCGTATGCGTAACCGGGCCTAGACGAGTATGCGCCCGGTGACAAGTGCGAAACGTTATACGAGTATCATATCAACCTAGAACACCATGAAGTACATTTTTGGGACATAACTACACAGAGAAAGGAGCGCATCGACAACGCAAGTAATCACAACCTGAAAGCGTGTCAAGTTCATGAGGTGATTACTTTGAGAACAATGTACGACACTTTAAACCAGAACAGAGGGAAAGTATCCGAAGACGTGTTGGACGAGAATCGTATGCGTAACCGGGTCTAGACGAGTATGCGCCCGGTGACAAGTACGAAACGTTATACGAGTACCAAATCAACCTAGAACACCATGAAGTACATTTTTGGGACATAACTACACAGAGAAAGGAGCGCATCGACAACGCAAGTAATCACAACCTGAAAGCGTGTCAAGTTCATGAGGTGATTACTTTGAGAACAACGTACGACACTTTAAACCAGAACAGAGGGAAAGTATCCGAAGACGTGTCGGACGAGAATTATATGCGTAACTGAGTCTAGATAAGCGTGTGCCCAGTGGTAAGTGCGAAAGTTTATACGAGTACCATGACAACCCCAAAACATCGTGAATTCCGTTTTTTGAGAACGTGACTATATCGTAAAAGAGGTGCACCGACGACACAAGTAAACACAACCTGAAGACGTGTCAGGTTCATGAGGTGATTACTTGGATAATAAAACAAATCTTATCACCTATGTGTGGCGTTATTGCTGCTCTGAAGGCGTGTCAGTAACAACCGTGCGATGTACTCCCTGCAGGCGTGGCAGGCATGATGGGTATACATCACCTATGTGTGGCGTGTCAGTCATAAGAACTATGCGACGTACCCTTTCTGTAACATGACAGGCTTAACAGGTAAATACCACCTATGCGTAAAGTCAGTGTCGTTCAGAAGGCATGTCAGTACCAACGATAATGAGACATACCCCGTCTGCAACGGTTTACTGGGTAAGCCCCCCCTGTGCGTCGTGTAATTGTCGTTCTGAATATGTGTCAGCAGCGACAACTGCTATGTATCACTCTGCCTATATAAAGATGCGTGCAGAACGACTACGTGTGAAACTGTCGTGAACCGCTATGCATGGCTGTACCACCAACTTGATGAACCTATACTCGGGCCAACCATATACGCGTATAAACCACCAGTGAATGCCTGAAGCTAACCACGACCTGATGGCAGAGAATATGCCGGCAAGTAGTAACTATTATAACCACATACCTGCGTACAGGGCCACACCCCATGTGCTGTATGAGCATGTGCGCTGCACTAAACTGCGGGCGTACGAACTTCACAAATAGCGCAAGTGCATGTACAGAACACATGCCACGGGTGCACACGCAGCCTGATTCCCGCGTGCACCCGAGTAATATAACCCTACAAACACGCGTGATACAGGTCCTGCGAGCGGGAGTGCAGCACAAACCTTATTAGCGCATATTGAGTAGTAATCCTACGAGCGTGGACCATGTAATACTATAAATGTGCGAACAGTGTGACTTGTATGAGCGTGTACAAGGTATGAATCCTATGAGTGTGTACAACATGACTGCTACAAGAGTGTGTGTAGTATGAACCCTGCAAGCGAGTACAAGCATGTATACTACGTAAACCTACGAGCAAGTGTACAGTATGGATGCTACAATGGTATGTACCGCATGAACTTTATGAATTATGCGAGCAAGTGAACCGTATAAATGCTACCGGCGAATGTGCTGGATAATCCTAACGCGTGTAAGTAAGAATCCAACAAGCGTGCGTACAGGATATCCTACCAGTGTGTACTGTGTACGGCATGAATCTTATAAGTGTGTACGCAGCATAATGCTACAAGTATGTACAAGCGTGTGTATGAACCCTACGGCATGATTCCTATAAGTGAGAATCGTAGCTCCACAACAGCTGGAGGCACACCGCCCGGAAACACAGAAGTATAAATATAAAATAAATGAAAAGAAAACTGTGAGGAAGTTAGTTAAGAGACAAAGGTTGGAGGTGAGCGCAGCTGTTGGTGTAGCGTGCCTAAGACTGACCAGATTGGCAGCTGTGGGGGTGAAGCATAAGCCCAAGGGTGGGGCGGAGCGGTGAGTCCGATTGAGTGTAAAGGTGTGCGAGTCTCAGTATACGGGAGACACATATAGATCCTCCCAGCGGCACAGAACTACAAAATGTGATAATGATATATATGTGCAGGAGGCTGTTACATAGAGCGGTAATGTTATACATGTGCAGGAGACTGTTCACAGTGCGGAAATGATAAAATAAGTAGGAGACTGTTCATATAGTGCGGTAATGATATACATGCGCAGGAGGCCTATCACGTAGTGCGGTAATGATATACATGTGCAAGAAGCCTATAACGTAGTGCGGTAATGATATACATGTGCAAGAAGCCTCTCACGTGGTGCGGTAAAGATAAGCATGTGCAGGAGACTGTTCACACAGTGCGGTAATGATATACATCAGCAAGAAGCCTATCACACAGAGCGGTAATGATATACATGTGCAGGAGACTGTTCACACAATGCAGCAATCAAATACATGTGCAAGAGGCCTAACACATAATGCGGTAATGACATGCATGTGCAGGAGACTGTTCTCACAATGCAGTAATCATATACATGCGTAGCAAGCCGTTCACATAGTGCGGTAATGATATGCACGTGCAGGAGGCTATTCACATAACAAAGTAATGGTATACATGCGCAGCAAGTCGTTCACATAGTGCGGTAATGATATGCACGTGCAGGAGACTGTTCAAATGGTGCGGTAATGATATGCACGTGCAGGAGGCTGATCACATAACAAAGTAATGGTATACATGCGCAGCAAGTCGTTCACATAGAGCGGTAATGATATGCATGTGCAGGAGACTGTTCACAGTGCAGTAATGATATGCATGTGCAGGAGACTGTTCACATAGTGCGGTAATGATATGCATGTGCAGGAGACTGTTCACATAGTGCGGTAATGATATACATGTGCAGGAGACTGTTCACATAGTGCAGTAATGATATGCACGTGCAGGAGACTGATCACATAGTGCAGTAATGATATGCACGTGCAGGAGACTGATCACATAGTGCGGTAATGAAATACATGTGCAGGAGACTGTTCGCATAACAAAGTAATCATCACATAATAAAGCAAGCCATAAGTAAACACAAACATGCGCAGCAAGCCGTTCACCTAGTGCGGTAATGATATGCCTGTGTAGGAGGCTGTTCGCATACAAAGTATCCATATACATGCGCAGCAAGCCGTAAGTAAATATATGTAGCCGAAAACCGTATAATGCTACCGGCGAATGCCGAATGCCGACATGTAATACGATAACCTGGGGCCGGGCTGACCAAGGGTTTCCCTGAACTCCGGCTCACCTCCGGAGTCCGGGAACCGCCAGCGTTACCCCCGGTCAGCCACGGCCACTTACCCCCACCATGCCGGCTGAAGCGAGGTTCCTGTCAGCTGACTCGTGCAGTCAGCTGACCGGTGGGAACGTGACTCCACTTCCTGCCGACATCACGTGACAACCCTCAAGCGAAGAACCCACGGCGTCAATGAAGGGGGGAGAGCCGTGGGTTTTATGGTCATCCCGCTCCTCCCACAATTACAGGCCAGCTGCGCAGGCCTTTCCATTTGTCTACGGGGCTGTGTTGGGGCTTCGTTTTTACGCTGTGATCTTACTATCTTTTATAACCATTTATAAGTATGATTACTTTTTATTAAATTTTTTTCTGATATGTCATATGAGCAAAAATTTGAAATTTTGACTTTCTTTTCGGACCAATAACATTTTATTCTAAGAATACAGATGATTTTACATGCAGCAATACAAATATTTGAATATATATATATATATATATATATATATATATATATATATATACAGTGGTCCCTCAACATACGCTGGTAATCTGTTCCAAATGGACCATCGTTTGTTGAAACCATCGTATGTTGAGGGATCCGTGCAATGTAAAGTATAGGACAGTGGTCTACAACGTGCGGACCTCCAGATGTTGCAAAACTACAACACCCAGCATACCCGGACAGCCGTCGGCTGTCCGGGCATGCTGGGAGTTGTAGTTTTGCAACATCTGGAGGTCCGCAGGTTGAAGACCACTGGTATTGGAGGTTATACTCACGTGTCCCCGCCGCTCCGGACCGTCACCGCTCATCACCGCTGCCCTGGATGTCGCCTTTCATCGCTGTCGCCGCATCCCTGGGGTGTCCCCAATGCTCCGGCAAGGCCTCTGCTTCCCCAGCATTCGCGCTCTCCGTTGCCGCCATCACGTCGCTACGCACGCTGCTCCTATTGGATGACGGGACGGCGTGCGCAGTGATGTGATGACGACGATGAAGAGCGCAGACGATGCAGGGGATCCCGAAGAGGACGCGCCGAAGCCCCGAGGACAGGTAAGTGATCGTCAGCGGACCACACGGGGCACCGTAAACGGCTATCCGGTGGCAGCTGAAGCAGTCTGCGCTGGAGGATAGCCGTTTATGCGATGGCCCCGACATACAAAAGCATCGGATGGTGATGCTGCCTCTGAGAGTGATCGTATGTTGAAATGATCGTATGTCGGGGCCATCGTAGGTCGGGCGGTCACTGTATATATATATATATATATATATATATATATATATATATATATATATATATTATTATTATTATTATTATTATTATTATTATTATTATTATATATGTGTATATATATATATTATTATTATTATTTTATATATATATATATATATATATATATATATATATATTTTTTTTTTTTTTTTTTACACTATTTTTTAGTCCCTCAAGGGGCCTTTCATCAGCACTCATTCAATTGTTTATACACAAAAATGCTATATACTCTGTATGTACTGCATTGATCTGTAAGATCAGCGCTCTATTAGTACAGTCTGTGGCGGGCTGTATTAGTAGAGTCTACATTGCAGGCACAGAAGCCTTCAGAAGACCTCCCATCGAGGTGTCTAAGGGGTTAGAAGATATTATATCTGTAATGCTATTTTGTCTTCTTTGTTTGTTGAGAACAATTAGGAAAACACGGTATGGATTCTTTAAGAACATTTATAGTACTTTACCTTCCCTAGGGTCATTCTTGTAAGCGTCATCACATACAGGCCTTATGGACATGAGATTTCTATTCTCACTTACTACGTTTTTCCTCCTTTCCGTAACACTATCTTCCGGAAAGACTGAGAAAGTTCATACCCTCTATAATACATTTTGACTATTAGGTCATCTTAGGTGATCTTGTCCAAAAAAGATTATGTATTCAGTGTCTGGTTGAATGTGTGTAATGGACCAATAGAGGAGAACTTCATGCTATTTTATTGTATAATGTAGGTTGTGGTGGGGCGCCGTTTCCCTTTTGACGCACACCCCAAGCTCTTGAGTATAAACAACTTCTCTTTTATTGCATTTTTTAATAAACAAGCGAAAGTTTCTTCTACAACATTCCCAATACACACACATATGTTCCACTTGGTTACTCTCCAACTCCGAGGGCTGCGTTTCCCACCACAGGCCCCTTGTGGGTATTCTCTGCATCTAGGGCTAGGCGTTTTAATAGAGTGCACCTCCAGGTCAGTCTATAGCCTACTCTACTCTGAACCCACAGTCCTTATAGGGGACTGTCTCTAGAACACACCGTCAGGTACACACTCAGAAATGGTTGATCTAGCATACTATTGGCCAGGACTGGTGCAAGGATTATTGCCACCCTAGGCGAAAGCTAACATTGTTGCCCCCTTGACCCCGCAATTGACGCCCCACTGTTACAAACCCCCTCCCCATGTAATCTCCTTACTTTTAGGGTAACACACTATAATAACCCTCTTTGTCATGTAATATCTTCATACTATTGAGATGACACACTGGGGAGTGACAGAGAGACGGATGTTATGTGACGCCAGGATGCTGGACGGACCTCAGAGAGGAGTGTTGCATGCAGTGGTGCTGCGCTCCTCCTGCAGACTGAAGAATGCTAATTATTATGGTAACGGGGGGTGTATTGGTTGCGCACTGTCAGGATGTTTGTTTGTGGGAGTGGTGATGGATGTGAGAGGGTGGTTCAGATGCTGGCTGGCTAAGTTTCCTGCAGCGGGCAGAGCAGTCCCCTTCTCAAGAAGGTGCCCCTAGGCGGCTGCCTATTTTGCCTGTAATGGAAAGAGATGCAGAAAAAAAAATGGAATCATATTGCAATCCACTCAGATGTTGGTTTGAATAATAATCTTCTTTATTAAAGCCAAATCACAACGCGTTTCGAGGCTTACACATGCCTCTTCCTCAGGTAAAAACAGGCTTACCTACATGAAGAGTAAAAGTGTAAAAGGATTCTCTTGGCACCAAGAGAATCCTTTTAAACAGACACTTTTACTCTGCATGTATGTAAGCCTGTTTTTACCTGAGGAAGAGGCATGTGTAAGCCTCGAAACGCGTTGTGATTTGGCTTTAATAAAGAATATTATTCAAACCAACATCTGAGTGGATTGCGCTATAATTCCGTTTTTCTTTCCTCCATCTCTTTCCATTATAACCATTGGCCTGGAATCTCTGCACACTGACCCCGGGAAAATGGCACCACTTCCTTGGATACCTTCGGACACAGTAGTTATGGCTCATACACCAACTACCAAAGGTGCGCAGTTTTGCTATTTTTGTTCCTACACGAACACACCTAGAATCCAACAATACCATCCCATGGGAAGCTCTGCCTCTTTCTGTTTTATAGTATTTTCATATTTTGCCTGTAGGTAGAGCCAGCCCTGCTATTGGCCCCTGTGCCCCGTGGTTCTAAAGTTGGCAGTATTCTCTGGGAAGGATGGACTCAATCTTATCCATGGCTCTGATGTAAGTTGGTCACTTTTTCAGTGACAATCTTCTGGGATGGTCCCACTTCATTCCTTCAGGATCATAGGATTCAACCTCTTACAAGAACCTTGTGTAGACTACTCAGCTGCTGGACCTGACTGATTCTACCATCCACTTGGGGTGTCCATCTTTCCTTAGGTTTAGTCGCTGTCTCGGGCACAGCTGAAAGGAATCTGCCATGGTGCTGGCCACGCCTAATCCTTGGCCAAATAGTACGTCCAGATACATGTTAAAATAATGGTGAGGCATATATCTGGGTCTATCTAACCACTTTCTGTGAACTTATACCCTCCCTGGGTAAATGACTCTCTCCCCAGAGGGGTCTTGTTGCAGGACCTACCCACTCAGCCAGTGATTGGCCGATATGGCAAGTCCTGCATTGAATGCTCGTCTTGAAAGCAGGAAGAGAAGATTGGGTGGCTGGGTAAAGCTGCAGAAGAGCTATAGGGACTGGCGGGGGACCGAAAAGAGGTGAGTATAGTTTTTTTTGCCCCTATTCCCTTCCCCCAGCACCATAATATTGGTTAAATTTATCAAAAAGTATTCATTCTCATCGGAATACAAGTATAATAAAACATGTGTCCAAATGAGCACAGCCAGTAAATCACTATTGATCTATAGATCTCTATGTGACAAAATGTATGGGCGGTAGAGATGAACAGATTTCCTAATGTTTTTTTCAGGGCCAATTGATTAGAATTAGCCATCAGATCTGGTTCAAAAAGTTGTGTGCAGGGTAGGGTTCTGCGCATATTATGGAACACAATGGACAAGGCAGGACCAGTGCCTGTAGTAGCGGCTAGACAATTTTAGACATTCGACCAAAATGAAATGTCAAAAGTTCAAATTTGCAGAATTTCGGGGAAACTTACAACAAATTTGTTTAGTGCTGAATCGATTCGCTCATCTCTAGCGGCGGCCAGACTTCATAGGCTACAACGTTCCATACATCCCAACCAATATAAGTGAATTTCCGATGCAATATTTGTTATGCTACTTGAACATTCCCTTTTAAGACACCAAACACGAGGGAAGGCCTCCGCCTGTTTTTTCAAGATGCAATCTAAATGAGGTCTCCGCTATCGAGTGGCTGAACATTTTAATTGCTCCACATATCAAGGATTCCGCTAATGAATTTTTAATGTGTACAGCTTGAGGACTCAAAGCGGCTCGTACATTGCAACACTCGGGCTCTGTTTCCTGACAATGGCAGCCTTATGCCTCGAATTAATGATCATTTACTGAGCCGCCTCTAATCACGGGAACATGTTCCTATTCAGGCCGGTAATTGATGCCCTCATTTATCCATGTTTTGGCTTCTTTTTTTTTTCAATATTCATCACTTTTATCAACACAAAACATGGCGCCTCCTGCCTTATTTTTTTTATGTATTTGTTCTTCTGAGGCTACAGTCGCTCTTTGGAAAATCCAATGTTTGACCTAAAATGGTAAATGAGATGAAACTTTTGAAAAATGTCTTTGTTTCCCGTGCAAATAGCTGCAATTACTGGAGAATCAATCACCCATTCTCTTCCATCAAGTCAATAGGGACAGTGAATGAATAGTCGTATTCTGGAAGTCACTTAGGAAAAATACTAATGTAGTGGCTGTGGGGGGCTGGTATAGTTAGTTTGGATAGTAGGCTGGCAGGTGGTCAGTTTTGTGACACCTGACACAGGGTATTAGTCTATGTCATGGTCACGCCCGCTCGTGATGTCACATCACGCCCCCTCCATTCATGTCTATGGGAGGGGGCGTGTCAGCCGACATGCCACCTCCCATACATATGAATGGGGGGGGCGTGGCGTGGCATGATGTCACAACCAAGGCCACAGAAACCCGCCGTTTGTTTAGAACGTTGGGTGCTGAGGGAGATCATGGGGGGCCACAGCAACGAGATCCCCACAATCAGACATCTTATCCCCTATCCTTTGGATAGAGGATAAGATGTCTAGCGGTGGAGTACCCCTTTTACTTTACTGAGTTACAGGTCCAGGAATACAGCAGACCATACAGTAGATACAGATTGAGGATGGAGACACTTGATTGACTTGACCAGCTTTAATTGACTTGAGACAGGCTTGACTGGACTTGGCTTCATGCTGACTGATGACAGATTTCCTAGTGACTGATCCCATGAATGTCTATTGGAGGAGGTGGGGATGTTGTGAAGGAAAGACAGGTCCTGGTAGTTGTTATCCACTATTAATGTACAAAGAAGAAACCTTGCAGCTTAAAAAGGAAGGACTGGAATTTACATAGGAAGGGGTCGGTCTTAAACAGGTAGAGGTGTGGCCTTGGCAGGAAGGGGCTGGGCACAAAACCTAAATACTCCACTGAGCCTAGGAGATATCTTGTAACATGGTATGGACCATTTTCTTCTTAATTCTTAAATTTGTATTGAAGCACTAACATGGTAACTGTCTGGGCTAGATGCAGTCAGAATTTATTTTGCACTTATTGGCGGCAGCAATGATGCCAGAAAATAATTTAAAAAAATATATGGTGGAAGCCGAGCCCTGTTTCTACATGTCTTACCTGTGCACAATTTGTTTGCACAGCACAGGAACAAGGGCTCGGCTTCCAGCTGACTGTCAATTAAGCAGGGACAGGGATGAGAGGGGGAGTGAGGAGGGGTTCCAGTCCTCAGCACTTCAGGGGCTTCAGAACAACTCTTTGACTCTTGGCACCAGAGAGAAAAAGCATTATTCTACATTGTGGAAGCACAGTCAGATCTATGAGAGGTGTCATGTGTCTCCTTGCCCGAATTGTGTCAGTTATTTGGAATGTGCTTTGCAGCTGACAGATTCCCTTTAATCCACCTGTCTTCTCAACTATGGAAGAGCGTGAGACATATATTTAGTGCCATGAACAGGATAGGATCGCGCCCTAGGTGATCTGCAGGGGCGTAGCTATAAGAGGTGCGGAGGGGGGTGTGACACCCAAGTCACTGCTCCTGAGGGGCCCCTTTCCCACATACAAATATTATAAATAGCACATTGTAGGTGCGGAGCCCTTGTTTACATTTTGCATTGGGATATAATTCTGCTTCTGGCTGGCCCCTACATGTTGGGGCCCAAGAGCTTTAAAGTGTACCTGTCGTTAACAAACTTTTTATATAATGTAGGTATATTTGTATTATACATTGGATAATTTTTTTTAATATTTTTGGGTAAAAATATGCTGTCTTTGCAGCTATTGCCTGTGTCTCTATGAGGAGTCCAAATACAGAAAGTGAGGGCGGGACAAGCAGGGATCTGTGCAGGCTCCTGGCTTGTCAATCATCCTGCTGTGTGAGCCGGTGGCATGTCATAGAGCCCCAGTGCGCAGAGCCCTGCTTGTCCTCAGTGTACAGAGCCCTACTTGTCCTCAGTGTACAGAGCCCTGCTTGTCCTCAGTGTACAGAGCCCTGCTTGTCCTCACTGTACAGAGCCGTGCTTGTCCTCAGTGTACAGAGCCCTGCTTGTCCTCAGGGTACAGAGCCCTGCTTGTCCTCGGTGTACAGAGCCCTGCTTGTCCTCGGTGTACAGAGCCCGCTTGTCCTCGGTGTGCAGAGCCCTGCTTATCCTCAGTATACAGAGCCCTGCTTGTCTTTGGTGTACAGAGCCCTGTTTGTCCTTAGTGTACAGAGCCCTGCTTGTCCTCAGTGTACAGAGCCCTGCTTGTCCTCACTATACAGAGCCCTGCTTGTCCTCGGTGTACAGAGCCCTGCTTGTCCTCAGTGTGCAGAGCCCTGCTTGTCTTCAGTGTACAGAGCCCTGCTTGTCCTCAGTTTACAGAGCCCCGCTTGTCCTCGGTGTGCAGAGCCCTGCTGGTCCTCAGTGTACAGAGCCCTGCTTGTCCTCAGTATACAGAGCCCTGCTTGTCTTTGGTGTACAGAGCCCTGTTTGTCCTTACTGTACAGAGCCCTGCTTGTCCTCAGTGTACAGAGCCCTACTTGTCCTCACTATACAGAGCCCTGCTTGTCCTCAGTATACAGAGCCCTGCTTGTCTTCGGTGTACAGAGCCCTGCTTTTCCTCAGTATACAGAGCCCCGCTTGTCTTCGGTGTACAGAGCCCTGCTTGTCCACAGTGTACAGAGCCCTGCTTGTCCTCAGTGTACAGAGCCCTGCTTGTCCTCAGTGTACAGAGACCTGCTTGTCCTCAGTGTACAGAGCCCTGCTTGTCCTCAGTGTACAGAGCCCTGCTTGTCCTCAGTGTACAGAGCCCTGCTGGTCCTCAGTGTACAGAGCCCTGCTTGTCCTCAGTGTACAGAGCCCTGCTTGTCCTCAGTGTACAGAGCCGTGCTTGTCCTCAGTGTACAGAGCCCTGCTTGTCCTCGGTATACAGAGCCCTGCTTGTCCTCGGTGTACAGAGCCCTGCTTGTCCTCAGTGTACAGAGCCCTGCTGGTCCTCAATGTACAGAGCCCTGCTTGTCCTCAGTATACAGAGCCCTGCTTGTCTTCAGTGTACAGAGCCCTGCTTGTCCTTAGTGTACAGAGCCCTGCTTGTCCTCAGTATACAGAGCCCTGCTTGTCTTGGGTTTACAGAGCCCTGCTTGTCCTCAGTGCACAGAGCCCTGCTTGTCCTCAGTATACAGAGCCCTGCTTGTCTCCGGTGTACAGAGCCCTGCTTGTCCTTAGTATACAGAGTCCTGCTTGTCCTCAGTGTACAGAGCCCTGCTTGTCTTCGGTGTACAGAGCCCTGCTTGTCCTTAGTGTACAGAGCCCTGCTTGTCCTCAGTATACAGAGCCCTGCTTGTCTTGGGTTTACAGAGCCCTGCTTGTCCTCAGTGCACAGAGCCCTGCTTGTCCTCAGTATACAGAGCCCTGCTTGTCTTCGGTGTACAGAGCCCTGCTTGTCCTTAGTATACAGAGTCCTGCTTTTCCTCAGTGTACAGAGCCCTGCTTGTCCTCAGTGTACAGAGCCCTGCTTGTCCTCAGTGTACAGAGCCCTGCTTGTCCTCAGTGTACAGAGCCCCGCTTGTCCTCAGTGTACAGAGCCCCGCTTGTCCTCAGTGTACAGAGCCCCGCTTGTCCTCAGTGTACAGAGCCCCGCTTTTCCTCAGTGTACAAGCTCAGTGTACAGAGCCCCGCTTGTCCTCAGTGTACAGAGCCCCGCTTGTCCTCAGTGTACAGAGCCCCGCTTGTCCTCAGTGTACAGAGCCCCGCTTGTCCTCAGTGTACAGAGCCCTGCTTGTCCTCAGTGTACAGAGCCCTCCTTGTCCTCAGTGTACAGAGCCCCGCTTGTCCTCAGTGTACAGAGCCCCGCTTGTCCTCAGTGTACAGAGCCCCGCTTGTCCTCAGTGTACAAGCTCAGTGTACAGAGCCCCGCTTGTCCTCAGTGTACAGAGCCCCGCTTGTCCTCAGTGTACAGAGCCCCGCTTGTCCTCAGTGTACAGAGCCCCGCTTGTCCTCAGTGTACAGAGCCCCGCTTGTCCTCAGTGTACAGAGCCCCGCTTGTCCTCAGTGTACAGAGCCCTCCTTGTCCTCAGTGTACAGAGCCCTCCTTGTCCTCAGTGTACAGAGCCCTGCTTGTCCTCAGTGCACAGAGCCCTGCTTGTCCTCAGTATACAGAGCCCTGCTTGTCTCCGGTGTACAGAGCCCTGCTTGTCCTTAGTATACAGAGTCCTGCTTGTCCTCAGTGTACAGAGCCCTGCTTGTCTTCGGTGTACAGAGCCCTGCTTGTCCTTAGTGTACAGAGCCCTGCTTGTCCTCAGTATACAGAGCCCTGCTTGTATTGGGTTTACAGAGCCCTGCTTGTCCTCAGTGCACAGAGCCCTGCTTGTCCTCAGTATACAGAGCCCTGCTTGTCTTCGGTGTACAGAGCCCTGCTTGTCCTCAGTGTACACAGCCCCGCTTGTCCTCAGTGTACAGAGCCCCGCTTGTCCTCAGTGTACAGAGCCCCGCTTGTCCTCAGTGTACAGAGCCCCGCTTGTCCTCAGTGTACAGAGCCCCGCTTGTCCTCAGTGTTCAGAGCCCCGCTTGTCCTCAGTGTACAGAGCCCCGCTTGTCCTCAGTGTACAGAGCCCTGCTTGTCTTCAGTGTACAGAGCCCTCCTTGTCCTCAGTCTACAGAGCCCTGCTTGTCCTCAGTGTACAGAGCCCTGCTTGTCCTCAGTGTACAGAGCCCTCCTTGTCCTCAGTGTACAGAGCCCTGCTTGTCCTCACTGCACATAGCTCTGCTTGTCCATCAACACTTCCTGTATTTGGTCTCCTCACAGAGACACACAGGCAAAGACTGCAGAGACAAAAATATACACGTCTTTTAACCAATGTAAACCAATGTATATTAATGGGTATTATCTACAACATATAAACAGTTTTTACTAATTTCAGTAAAAACTGTTTATATGTTGTAGGGGTACTCTGGTGAAAAACAATTATTTTCATATCAACAGGCCTCAGAAAGTTAAACAGATTTGTAAATGACTTCTATTAAAAATACCAGTACTTATCAGCTGCTAATGTTGAGTTGTTCTTTCCAGTCTGATCACAGTGCTCTCTGTTGACACCTCTGTGTCTCTCAGGAACTGTCCAGAGCAGAAGAGGTTTGCTGTGGGGATTTGCTCCTACTCTGGACAGTTCGTGAGAAAGACAGAGGTGTCAGCAGAGAGCACCTCTGAAAATAACAACTCAATTTCAGCAGCTGATAAGTACTGGTAGGATTAAGATTTTTTTTTTTTTTTTTTATAGAAGTAATTTACAAATCTTTTTCACTTTCTGGAGCTAGTTGATATGAAAAAAAAGTTGTTTTTCACCAGATTACTCCTTTATGGTCTATTCACACGTACAGTATTCTGCGCAGATTTGATGCGCAGGATTTTCTGCTGCAGATTTCAGTGTAAACTGAATGACTGAACACAGCTTGAAATCCTTTGCATCAAATATGCGCATCAAATATGTGCAGAATACTGTATGTGTGAATAGACCCTTAGGGTACGTTCACACATACATCTCTGCCTGGCTTACCTTCACCAAAGGCCTCTAGTCATCTTCTGTAAGATATAATGTAATATACTCATTACAATTATCTTAATAAACAGATATGCATTGATGCACAATCACAGGACGTGTACAGTAGAATAATATTTCTGGATAATTTTGCAAAATTCGAACTACAACAATTCTTCAACCAAGCAGAAAAAAATGTCAATTTAGAACAGGATGGAGAAATCAGAAAGAAAAAAAAAAAACCACAATTCTGATAGAACAATTAAATACAACCGTTCCCATATGTTTAATTATCTTCGGTTGCGCTTCATCCATTCAGCACGTAGAGTCGGGGGTCTCCCCAGTGACAATCTGTTTACATTTGTTCCATATAATGTAGAGTTTTCACCTCCAAGACAAACATTGGCCCCTATTGTGACTGTGGCTTCTCTTTTATGATACGTTTCTGGGGTTTTCTGCTTCTTCTACTATATTTTTTTGTTGTGGAATCTAAATACATCTGGAATTTTGTTTATGTTGTTCTTGGCCGCGTGATTGTGTGAAAAGGCGTCCCTGGAAAATGTGCATTATTTTCTTTCCATAATGGCCTGTGTTATACGAGGAGCTGGAAATGTATTTTTAACCTGGGCATTCATCATACGATACCTTTCACTTTTCAGTGAGGTCAATGGGAAGAAGGAAATTTGTGTCCTTGAGCCGCGATTTTGAAGTTGAGTCTCTGTGCCAAAGGGACAGTCCTTTAAATTGTGAAGTATCCATATGTTCTAAAAAACTGCTTCACCCACGGAAGATCTGTAATATCCAACTTTTTTTCATAAGGTTTACACATTAGCTTTTCATCAAGTTTGGCCAACCACTTCCATACTCCAAGTATCCAAAATTGAGACATTTAAGGCCACCCCTGGCAAAGCCGGGCCACCTCTATGGCTTTTATATGTCCAAATGGGTAGTAGGAGATGGTCCTATTCCATTCATCCTTCCAATACATGATGTAATTAGAGACAGGCTTGCCGAACTATCAGAAAGTGTTCGGACTGGCAAAAAAAGAGATAAGTTGCGCTGTTGTTCAACGCAACTTAACTCTTTTCAGAGATTACTGTAAAATTTTGCCTGGTTGAGCACTATGCACCCGCTCAGCAAGGAAACAGCTTACTAGCGCTGCTGAACAGTACAAGCTAACTTTTTCGGGAATGTCTGGGAATGACGGGAGTTGTAGTTTATTGAGGCTATTGAGTTCTCCTTCTAGTATATTCCATGAACTTCTTTAGACTCTTTAAGGGGTTATCCAGGAATAAAAAATAAAAAACAGAGCAAATTTTTTTCAAAAACAGCTTCCAGTCTGTCTCCAGGTTCGGTGTGGTTCTGCAGCTCAGTTCCATTGAAGTGAATGGAGCCAAGTTGTAATAACGCTCACAACCTGAGGACAGATGTGGTGCTGTTTTTGAAAGAAATTAGCTCTGTTTTTCTATTCCTGGATAACCTCTTTAATTCTCTTACTCTTTCTATTTCTTCATCCTTCTTTTCCCTCTCACTCTTTCATCTCATTGTGTTCTGGACTCTCCTCGCCCTTTCGCTCCCCTGTGGACGCTCCCTACTCCCGTTACATTCTTCCCAACCTCTTTGATTTGTCAATGATTCCAGTTCTGGCGAGATGTTCTGGTCTCTGGAGCCCTCACTTCCCTTCCAATCCACCTACACTCTGTTATTACTCGGAGACTCCATCATCTTGCTGGCGCGGCTTCTTTTTGTTTCACTGAACTATTAGGAATTTTAGTAAAAAGAAACATTTAGAACTTAATGTATCTGCACAAAGCTACTGTATCTACCGGGCATCGCTGGATGTAATACTAATGAGCATCTGACCATAACAATTGTTATAACCTTTATATATATATCAAACCATTCAAATGACAAACAAGGTGTAGACAGGAATCTGTTCATAGAACAATCCGACAATCTACAGGAGATCAGGGGGCTCAGAAGATCCAGTATAAAGGAGGGTCACGTTCAAGACATGATTAGGTTCAACTAAAGGGAATTTCTATCCTATATATACTAATACATCCTATATATCCTATATACAGTTTAATACTTAGGGGCAGGTTCAGGTTGGTAAACACCGATAGAAGCCAAACTCTACTTGACCCCCAGAGCTACATATACAGGTGGCCGAGCACAGAGGCATACATGGAAGACAGGGGGCCCCAAAGCAAATATGAAAACAGGCCTCCTATTATGGTGTCTGATTTTGCCCCCCAGGACAGAAATGTTGGGTGTTTATTGCCCTTTGCTTTCCATGACCCATTGGTCAATACCCCTCTCCATTTATTTGCTGACAATGCAGTTCCCTGGAGAGATGTTTTAGTTTCTTACCAATAGAAAAAGGAAAGGAACCCACCAGTACAGGGGCCCCCTCTCTCCAAGGGCCCCATAGCAACCCAATGGTCTGCCACTATGGTACATACAACCATGCACATGGCTCTTTCCACTAAAATCTCTAAGTTGTGGAAATGATCAGCCTGGCCATATATATAGATAGTACTTGTCCAGTCTCATCTTTTCCTTTGGACAGGCTGAGTGTGCATGTGTCCCCAATAAGCCGCTGCCAGACTCCTCCGCTCTTTTCCTTGAGAACAAAAGAATTGTTCATCCAGATCCTTATTTCTCCCAATATCTGCCATTGCAGGAGAACAAGGACAACCCTACAAACATTAGCTCAGGGCCTACATTCATCTAATGTGTTCATGTAATTAGTTTCCCAACCAGTGCACCCAAAGCTGTTGCAAAACTATAACTACACACTGGTTCAAAAACACTGGAATACACAGTATAGCACTGTGTGTGGACACCTGTTACATAGTTAGTACGGTCGAAAAAAGACATATGTCCATCAAGTTCAACCAGGGAATTAAGGGGTAGGGATGTGGCGCGATATTGGGGAAGGGATGGGATTTTATATTTCTTCATAAGCATTAATGTTATTTTGTTCCATGAATGTATCTAATCCTGTTTTAAAGCTGTTAATTGTTCCTGCTGTGACCAGTTCCTGAGGTAGACCGTTCCATAAATTCACAGTCCTCACGGTAAAGAAGGCGTGTCGCCCCTTGAGACTTAACTTTTTCTTCTCCAGACGGAGGGAGTGCCCCCTCGTCCTTTGGGGGGGTTTAACCTGGAACAGTTTTTCTCCATATTTTTTGTATGGGCCATTAATATACTTATATACGTTTATCATATCCCCCCTTAAACGTCTCTTCTCAAGACTAAACAATTGTAACTCCTTTAATCGCTCCTCATAGCTAAGATGTTCCATGCCCCATATTAGTTTAGTCGCGCGTCTCTGCACCCTTTCCAACTCCGCAGTTTCCCTTTTATGGACAGGTGCCCAAAACTGAACAGCATATTCCAGGTGAGGCCGTACCAATGCTTTATAAAGGGGGAGTATTATGTCCCTGTCCCTTGAGTCCATGCCTCTTTTGATACATGACAATATCCTGCCGGCTTTGGAAGCAGCAGCCTGACATTGCATGCTATTCTGTAGTCTGTGATCTACAAGTCACCCAGATCCTTCTCTACCAGTGACTCTGACAGTTTAATCCCCCCTAAGACATACGATGCATGCAGGTTATTAGTATACACAGCCCCCTCTATATACACAGCCCCCCCTCTATATACACAGCCCCCCTCTATATACACAGCCCCCCTCTATATACACAGCCCCCCCTCTATATACACAGCCCCCCTCTATATACACAGCCCCCCTCTATATACACAGCCCCCCTCTATATACACAGCCCCCCCTCTATATACACAGCCCCCCTCTATATACACAGCCCCCCTAAGACATACGATGCATGCAGGTTATTAGTACCCAGATGCATAACTTTACATTTATCCACATTGAACCTCATTTGCCAAGTGGATGCCCAGACACTTAGTCTATCCAAGTCATCTTGTAACCTATACACATCCTCTATAGACTGTACTGTGCTACAAAGCTTGGTGTCATCTGCAAAGATAGAAACAGAGCTGTTAATACCATCCTCTATATCAATGATAAATAAATTAAACAACAGCGGGCCCAGTACTGAACCTTGGGGTACACCACTAATAACCGGGGACCAATCAGAGTACGAATCATTGACCACCACTCTCTGGGTACGATCCATGAGCCAGTGTTCAATACAGTTACAAACTAAAATTTCCAAACCCAAAGACCTTAACTTACCTGTCAGACGTCTATGAGGGACAGTATCAAACGCTTTAGCAAAATCCAGAAACACTATATCCACAGCCATTCCTCTATATACAGAGCCCCCCTCTATATACACAGCCCCCCTCTATATACACAGCCCCCTCTATATACACAGCCCCCCTCTATATACAGAGCCCCCCTCTATATACACAGCCTCCCTCTATATACACAGCCCCCCTCTATATACACAGCCCCCCCCCTATATCCACAGCCCCCCCTCTATATATACACAGTCCCCCCTCTATATCCACAGCCCCCCCTCTATATCCACAGCCATTCCTCTGTCAAGGCTTCTACTCACCTCTTCATAAAAGCAAATTAGATTGGTGACAACTTCTATCCTTAGTAAACCCATGCTGGCTATCACTTATAATACAATTATCCCCTATGTATTCCAGTATGTAATCCCTTATAAGTCCTTCAAACAATTTACCCACAATGCACGTTAAACTTACCGGTCTATAGTTTCCTGGGGAAGACCTAGAGCCCTTTTTGAAGATTGGCACCACATTCGACTTGCGCCAGTCCCTTGGCACAATACCAGACACCAGAGAATCTCTAAATATCATGAACAGGGGTACAGATATTACTGAACTTACCTCTCTAAGAACTCTTGGGTGTAGTCCATCCGGCCCTGGGGATTTGCTTACATTTATATCACTTAACTTACCTTGTACCATCTCTACATTAAGCCAGTTCAGTACATTACATGATGTGTTACCAGCACTGACCTGTACATGATGTGTTACCAGCACTGACCTGGCCAATGTCAGCTCCTTTTTCCATAGTGTATACAGAACTAAAGAACCCATTCAGTAGCTCCGCCTTCTCTTGATCGCCTGTGACAACCTCCCCATTATCATTATTAAGGGGTCCTACATGCTCTGTCCTTGGTTTTTTTGCATTTATATATCTAAAAAAATATTTAGGATTAGTTTTGCTTTCTTTGGCCACCTGTCTCTCCTGTTTTTATTACATTTTTACAGATTTTATTAAGCTCTTTGTACTGTTTAAATGTTATAGCTGACCCATCAGATTTGTATTTTTTGAAGGCTATTTTTTTGTTGTTTATTGCTCTTTTAACCTCATTTGTCAGCCATGTAGGATTTAGTTTTAATCGTTTATATTTGTTCCCCTTTGGTATATATTTAGCTGTATAGTTATTTAGAGTTGATTTAAAGATGTCCCATTTACCTTCTGTATCAGTATTTGAGAACACCTCCCCCCAGTCTATGTCCTGTAGTGCAGCCCTCAGCCCAGGGAAGTTTGCCTTTTTAAAGTTATATGTTTTTGCCTTCCCCGCCTGTCTTTGTTTTCTACATTTTAAGTCAAAAGTAACTATATTGTGGTCGCTATTCCCAAGGTTTTCCCGCACAGTTACATTACCAACCAGCTCTGTGTTGTTGGAAATGATCAGATCCAACAAGGCATCACTTCTTGTTGGGTCCTCCACAAACTGGCCCAGAAAATTATCCTGCAATAAATTTAGGAATTGTCGCCCCTTTGTAGTTTTAGCCAACCCCGGACCCCAATCTATATCTGGATAGTTAAAATCTCCCATTATTACCACTGTACCTGCCCGGGCGGCCCTCTCTATTTGTTTATACAGCCGACCTTCTATCTCTTCAGTGATATTAGGGGGTCTGTAGATTACACCAAATATTATTTTTTCAGTATTTCCCTCCTTTTGTAATTCTACCCACAATGATTCCACCTCCTCAGAATCATCACACACTATGGCATCGTTCACACTGACTTTCATACCACTTCTTACATACAGACAGACTCCACCACCTTTTCTGTTCATTCTATCCTTGGGAAACAATGTAAACCCCTGCAGATTGACAGCCCAGTCATGCGAGGAGTCCAGCCATGTCTCAGTGACCCCAACTATATCAATATGTTCCTCCAGTATCAAGGCCTCAAGCTCCCCCATTTTATTTGCTAGGCTTCTGGCATTTGTGAACATACACTTTACATTTCCATCCTTTATGTTATTGGGGTTAATGGGATTCAAGGGTGTAAGTTTTATTTTCCTATGCGGGTAATATTACACTGCATGATGGCAAAATATGGTATCTTTGTAGGATAAACTTAAAGCATACATGTCAGAAAAAAAAGGAAAAGAAAAACGTACAAAAACTTAAATAATTTTCTTATGTCTCCAGAATGGTATTCCCTCCATTCTGGAGCCCACTTTCTTGCAGTTTACTGAGGAGGAGGGGACATTCCCTTCTGGAAGAGTCACATTTGCCATCGGGGGAACTTCCGCCCTCCTTCTCAGGAGAAGCCCCGAAAAATATGTATACATTTTTTTTATAAATACTTTTCTTACATCTTTAGCACCAGGGGTTCTCTTTTCTTTAGAATGCTGTCCTGTTCGCATGATAGTCTGTGTCTTGGCCACGTTGCGTGCTGGGACACAATGGCGCACCTCCAGCACTGTGACTCAGACTGTAGTGCGAATGGGACAGGACATCATAAAAAAAAAAAAAAAAACGAGGACCCCTAGTGACCAAAGATATACCGTATTTATCGGGGTATACCACGCACTGGCCTATAACATGCACCCTCATTTTACCAAGGATATTTGGGTAAAAAAGTTTTTTACCCAAATATCCATGGTAAAATGAGGGTGCGTGTGTGCGCGTGTTTACCCCGATACACCCCCAGGAAAGGCCGGGGGAGAGAGGCCATCGCTGCCCGCTTCTCTCCCCCTGCCTTACCTGGGGTATAGAGCCCTGCTGCCACGGCTTCTCTCCCGCTGGCTATCTGCGCCGCTGCCTGTTCTCTCCCCCTGACTATCGGTGCCGGTGCCCCATTGCCGGCGCCGATAGCCAGGGGGAGAGAAGCGGCACCGGCAATGGGGCAGCGGCACCGACAGACAGGGGGAGAGAAGGGGCAGCGGCACCCATTGCCGGCGCCGCTGCCCGTTGCCTCCCCCCATCCCCGGTTGCATAATTACCTGTTGCCGGGTTCGGGTCCGCGCTGCTTCAGGCCTCCGGTGTGTGTCCCCTTCGTCGTTGCTATGCGCTGCGCGTCGCATGACGTCAGTGCGCTGGGCCGTGCAGTGCATAGCAATGACGCAGGGGACGCACACCGGAGGCCTGAAGCAGCGCGGACCCGACCCCGGCAACAGGTAATTATGCAACCAGGGATGGGGGGAGGCAACGGGGCAGCAGTGCCGGCAATGGGTGCCGCTGCCCCTTCTCTCCCCCTGTCTGTCCGCGCCGCTTCTCTCCCCCTGGCTATCGGTGCCGGCAATGGGGCACGGCACCGATAGTCAGGGGGAGAGAACGGGCAGCGGCGCCGATAGCCAGGGGGAGAGAAGGGCCGGCAGCAGGGCACTAGACCCCAGGACAGGCAGGGGCAGAGAAGCCGGCAGCGCTGGCGGTCTCTGCACCTGCAAAGCCGCTGCAGTTCATTGATTTAAAGCGCCCGCTTTAAATCATTGAACTGCAGCGGCTTATCGGCGTATAACACGCACATAGACTTTAGGCTAAAAATTTTAGCCTAAAAAGTGTGTGTTATACGCCGATAAATACGGTAAGTTAAATATATTTTATTTCCAAAAAATACATATTTTCTAAAATACTTATATTACAAATATTACTATTTTTAGTACTCTGTCACACATCAAACATTTTGATGTGACAATGCCCATTTGATGATATCTGGGTGTTGGCTCTACATGGAAAAAGAAAATCATTGTGTAGATACCTTTTGGCTTTATGTGGGCACTGTAAGACTCTACATGGGAAAATGATTGCATAGTCTGCGCATTACTTGATTGTGTGGTCATGTTGGTACAGTTTGGTGATGAGGGTGCGGTTGGGCTCTATATGGGCAGTGTATGGCCCTGGTGTATTATTAGTTCATTGTATGCAATGCACAGGACAAAACATGGCTCTCTATGGGTCTGCACATTGCACCTTATTTCCTCCTGTCCCTCACTGTTATATTACAAGGACATTTATTGTTAGTAACAAGTGCATGTAACTTCCTTGACAAAGTCCCTGTTGCTATTACTGGGGTCAGCGAGCACTAGTTACTGCTCAGGAGACCAATATAATCCACCAGTAATGTCCTATAGAGATCACAAGAGACTCGTCCAGGAGCCATAACCCAGTGCAGGGAAGTGTACGTAGCTTGCGGGCTGGAGTCTGCCGCACTATACAGGCATTGGTGGAGAGCAGGGTAGGGTCAATGCACAATATATGTCACATAAGTCACAGGTGCACAGTAGAGCCGAATAATTATAACACTAGATGTGCTCCAGGAAAGTATGATATAACGTCTCCATCCCGCACCGTTCCCTAATCCATTCCCTTTGGCTGCTATATCGAGACACCGCCGGCTGTGTGGAAATTGTGTTTTTAGGTTGCATTTTGTAAGAGTGTTTAGTAACCAAATCTTCAGTTTTGCATGTGATTCGTACTGATGAATAAGTTCTATCCTGAGACCCCGGGTGACATCAGAAAATGTGAAAAATAAGCGAAATGAGGAACCTGGGAAATACTGACTCAGTGGGGTCCGATGGGAATGAGTCTTCTGAGCTCAGATCTTCTGGAATATTATTATAAAATAGTAGCAGAAAGCAGTGATGAGTGAATCCATCCTGAATACATCAGATTCGGTCAGAATTTTTGGTGATTTTTCTAGTTGCTGAGCAGTGCACTGTATACTGTATATCTGGCCACTGACCCCAAACCTGTGTAGTAAAAATATCTCAGGAGTGAGGAGCAGGTGAGTATATTTACTGCCCCCCTGAAGAGCGGGGCCAGGTAATTTTGTGCTACGCAGGTAACTCCTTGCAAACGCTGATCAAGCAAATATTCACTAAGCAGGAGGCAAACAGTATATGTCTCCTGCCCAAGTGGTATTCATGGTAACCTAGTGTAGGGCCTAATAACCCCTTAAAGGGGTACTCCGAGACATCTTATCCCCTCTGCAAAGGATAGGGGATAAGATGTCTGATCGTGGGGGCTCACTGCTGGGGATCCCTTCGATCTCGGCTGCGGCACCCCAGACATCCGGTGCATGGAGCAAAATTTGCTCCGTGCCAGATGACTGGCGACGCAAGGCAGAGGCTTGTGACATCACGGTCATGCCCCGCTCGTGACATCACGGCCACACCCTCTCAATGCAAGTCTATGAGAGGGGGCGTGATGGAAGCTCTAGACGAATGCTGGGTGCCACAGGGAGATCACGGGGGTGCCCAACATTAGCCCGCGAACAGACATCTTATCCCCTATCCTTTTGATAGGGGATAATATGTAAAGAGGTATTCTGGGATTTTTTTTTGACTATGCTACAGGGGCTGTAAAGTTAGTGTAGTTCATAATAAAGTGTCTGTACCTGTGTTTGATGGCTGGTCTCACAATTCTTATGTAATTTTTTCCACGGATGTTCATTTTTAGCATCAAACAAAATGAGTGTTGTCTCAGGCCTTTTCTGGGTTGCAGTGTGGCCCAAGACATTACATCACAATTGAGATGTTGAATAGGAGCATGTCTGTGCTTCAATGGGTGGAGAGACCACTGAGGTGGAAGGGAGATCATTCTCCACATGGATGAAGGGAATTGTAGTTTCAAGCACAACATGCATGAAAGGGAGCCTAATTGTGCTGCAATGGGTGGGGTGACTGATGTGTAGGATGGAGATAAGTCACCTCCCACCTAGAAACAAAGAATCATGGGGATTGTAGCCTGACAGAGGCCACAGAAACAGACAGTAGCCAGTTCACATAAACAAACCAGCAGCGTGATGAGGGACACAGGAAACGACAGGACATTTACCACCAACACTAGGGATGAGCGAATCGAATCTGGCAAATCGAATTTGTTACGAATTTCATGAAAAATTCACTTTGCAACGAGTGCGAATATCACTGCGATTCAATCGCATGAATCGCTTCATTAAACTCCATTTAGTGCGATCCAGGCTCCAGGGCATCTAAGACGGGGGCTCCACATGTCAGGATATGGAGCAAGGAACGCTGGGAAAGCGGGAACACGGGTAGGCGGGATGAGCCTGAATCACATGGAGCATGCAGCCTATCAGCAGCCAGCCACCCCTGTGATGTCACAGCCCTATATAATCAACAACCATTTTGCGGCCAGTCACATCAGCATTCTATTGCAGAGAGAGAGAGGGACAGAGAGCAGTGTGTGTTGCACAGAAAAGCATTTTTATAGCAGCGATTCACTTAAAGCCCAAATCCAGACTAGAAGCACTGATAGGGAAGGGAGAGAGATTGAGAAAGAAAGTGCAATTTTTGGTGGTAGTACACAGCGACTGTGTGCTGCAGCACTGGTGTGTACAACAACTGAAAAGCTAATAGTAGCCAGACAGTTAGGGTGAGCAGAGCACTTATAGCCATAATCACTTGCTGTTAGTGCCTGCTAATACAGGTCATGTAGCGGAGCATATTGTCTTCTATTATGTGTAACCTGTGTGTACATAGGTGGTGTACCAGTTTGTTCCTGTTAAAGTCTTCAGGGCCTAGTCACTGTGAAAGGCCAGCCAAAAGTACACAACTGCTGCTGTTGTAGACAAATACTGTTTTAAGCATAGTGTAGTGCATTGTCCTCCCCTCATAAGTGCATACCATGTACATACATCTACATGGTGTACCATTTTGTTCCTGTTGCCTGAGCTCCTGGTATCCGCTAGCGATCGTGTCTTGACCAGCAACCCATCTGCTGTCATTGACTGGTTAACTCAGTCATCCACTTCATCAGAAGTGACATCTGACACCTCGAGTCAACAGTTGGTGGCTTCTTCATACACAACTCTCAGTTGGCATGGCCTGGAAGCAGTCCCTGTCCTCCAATTGCCTCTGTCCTATGCTGTTCCCTCCCCCATAGAAGTTTCCTATGCTGTGGGTTCAGCTCCACTTTTTAGTCTACTAGAGGACAGTCAGCAGCTACTGTCCAGCCAGGAAGTGGAGGAGACATCCCCCGCTTCCTTCTCTAGGCGGGCAAGTAGTGATGAGGAGAGTGGCGTAGTAGGTGGTGTTGGGAGCGTTCAGGCTCCTGAAGCAGACACTGTTGAGGAACCTGAGGAGGACATCAGTGATGTGCAGACACAACTCAATGATGATGAAGCCAATCGCACTAGGGAGCCTGGTGAAGAAGGGGATTCATCATCAGGAGAAGAGGGTGGCAGGTTGCCAGTGAGGTAGCAGTTGAGCCAGCAAGTTGGTAGCATGGTTGGGAGTCAGCATGGTGGCAGCAGTGGGAAGTCTGGAGCCAAATGTGCCCGGGGTAGACCACCTGCTTCGTGGCAGCCTACCTGCCTGGGAGGTAGTGGAACAGGGGTCCCTGGAGTCGGTGGCAGTAGCAGTCAGTCAGTGCGGATTGTTGGGGGGGAAATCAGCTAATCTGTGGTGTGGCACTTTTTCATCAAGCATCCGGAGGATGTTAACATGGCCACATGCAATTAAAAAAATATCTTTAATCTTTTCAATTGTGGGACCCAATGGTCTTTTCAGGCTACCGCCATCTCCAGGCTGTGTCATTCTGTCACCATATGGTCTCCTCTTGCTGTTGCCACCTCCAGGCTTGGTCATTCTGCCACTATATGGTCTCCTTATGCTTTTGCCACCTCCAGGCTATGTCATTCTGCCACCATGTGGTCTCCTCATGCTGCTGGCACATTACATAAAAATTTATAAAAATCTATTTAAAATCTTCAATTTAAATTTAAAAATATATAATAGAGTATGTGCAGCTCACAGAAAAATATGTGAGGTTAACTGAGAAACTCTCACACCCTAATGAGAATTTAGAAGAAAAATATACAGTATAGAAAACAGCCAAAGGATCGTAAAATTCCCTACGGCTGTGACTTTTAGAATCCTTTTGCTGTTTTCTATATTAAATAATCTAATCTTAATTGGTCTTGAAGTCTATTGTTTTTCATCTGAACCATCCATCCATCATACACTTTTTTGAGTGATATAGCTGAGGACTGAGTCCCCTATTTTTCACTAAATTTTAAAATATATCTTTAATATTTTCAATTCTGAGGCCTCATGGTCTCCTCTTGCTGCTGCCACCTCCAGGCTTGGTCATTCTGCCACTATAGGGTCTCCTTCTGCTCCTGCCACCTCAAGGCTGTTTCATTCTGCCACTATATGGTCTCCTCATGCTTTTACTTCCTTCAGGCTGTGTCATTCATCAAGAAATCGAATCATGGCTTACTCCACGAAAACTGGAAATGGGAACCGTGGTGACCGACAACGGGAAGAACATATTTTCTGCCCTGCTTCAAGGAAGCCTGAGCCATGCGCCCTGCATGGCACACGTGTTCAATCTGGTTGTCAAGTGGTTCCTGAAGTGTTCCCCCCCATCTGCAAAACATCCTAGCAATGAGAAGAAAACTATGCATGCACTTCAGCCACTTCTGCATACACTGCAAAGCACACCCTCCTTGAGCTGCAGCGTCAGAACGGCATCCCCCAACATAGTCTGATTTGGGACGTTTCCACACGTTGGAATTCCACCCTCCATATGTTAGACCGACTATACGAACAGAGAAAAGCCATCACAGATTTCTTGATGATCCAAGCGGATAGGGGGACTCCCCTGTGTAACTTCAATCTCAACCAGTGGCAGCTCATACGTGACACCTGCTGTTTCCTCAGGCCCTTTGAGGAAGCCACATTATTAGACAGTCGCCAATATTACAGGATGAACAACGTCATTCCACTGCTTCATATCCTACAACATGTGTTGGAAACGATGGTTGGTCAGGGCACTGGAGACGTACCGCCTAAATCTTCAATTAAAAATTTCCATTGTGAGGCCCTATGGTCTTGTCAGGCTGTTGCCACCTCCAGGCTAGGTCATTCTGCCACTATATGGTTTCCTTTTGCTGCCGCCAATTCCAGGCTTTGTCCTTCTGCCACATTATGGTCTTCTCATGCTGCTGCCACCTCCAGGCTGTGTCATTGTGCCACCATATGGTCTCCTCATGCTGTTGGCACCTTAAATTAAACTTAACTTTAACCTAAAATTTTAATCTATATAAAATCTTCAATTAAAAATTTATAAAATATCTTTAATCTTTTCTATTGTGAGGCCCTATGGTCTCGTTGGGCTGCTGCCACCTCTAGGCTCTGTCATTGTGCCTCCATGTGACTCCTTGTTGTATTGGGTTTTGTGGTCATACAGTATTAGTTCAACGTAAACGCTTCGAGCACCTGGGACATTAAACTTGTGAATCTAATCAAAATCTTAAATTTAAATTTAAAAAAATGGATGGAATCTTTCAAGACTGAGGCCCTATGGTCGTCGACTTCATATATTACCTGTTGAATTACCACGAGAATCCAATGAAACAGGTTGGAGTGATTACAATGAACCATAACTGATTAAATGAAACATTCACACTTTCACAGTCGGGGGGCCACTGAGAGGTAGGGTCTGGAACAGGTGGTATCTCGCCTGGCAGAGGACCACCAGCGCGATTTTAAGATACAAGTACGAGCTTTTTCACTGCAGCCACTTCAAGCGTTATGCGCCCACTTATCCAAGAAGCTGATTGTTCTCCTGTCCAAGTTGCTGGTACTGCAGTCCCTCCCTTTTCAAGTGGACATGGAGCATGGGAGTATGCTGAGAGGCAGGGGCTGGGACAGGCGGTAGCTGGCCTCACAGTAAACCGCCAGCTCATTTTTAAGATTCAAGTACAAGCTTTTTCACTACAGCAATTATACACTATTGGAGCTGGAATTACTGCAGCTGCTGGCACCAAACTTGCACTCCAATGGGTCCTCAATAGAGATGAGCGAATCAAATCGAACAAATCAAATAAAAAAAAAATCACTCCTCTCTAGTCGTCATCATATATTACCTCTGGAATTACCACAAGAATCCAATGAAACAGGTTGGATCGATAACAATGAACCATAACTGATTAATTGAAACATTTGCAGTTGGGGGGTGAGGGTGCTGAAAGGCAGGGGCTGGTAGCTCGCCTCGTGGTGGACCGCCAGCTCGATGCTCACCAGAATGGGTCCTCAAAAAAGGATTTTAAAAAATGTAATTAAAATAAATTCAAATTAAATAAAATAAAAATGACATTAAAAAAATCTCTTTAATCTCCTCAATTGTTACACCATATGGTCTCCTGACCCTGCTGCCACATCCAGACTCTCTGAGGCAGTGATTCTAATAGCAATGCCTGTAATCTGCATGTCATACTGAAGAACAGTATTATTTCACTAACACAGCACACACCCTATGCATGTTTCAGCAAGGCAATGTGTTCTATACCCCTATCGAGGATCTCTGTAGCCCAGAAATAGAGGTTTTTAATAGCGATTCACGGCAAATAATTTCAGACCGAACCAAATTTTTTCGGAAAATTCGGCGAACTGGCCAAATCGAGTTTTTTTAAAAATTTGCTCATCTCAAACCAACACAAGCATGGATCCCTGGTAAGCATGTCCATTGCTGGCTTACAGGTAAATAGTAAAGTTACCCTATGTTGGCAAACACCTTTAATGACGCCGCCTGTTTTGGCCTTTTATGTCCGGGACCCATTTTTTGACATCTGGTGTGTTTCCTTTTACGTGGATGGTTTTACTGTTGGAAGCAATTCTGAGATCCTTCTTTTTTCTTTTTCTTTTTTTTTTTGCGGCATATTGCACTTTATATAAATGGTACATTTTGGTTGCCACATGCAGAGGTTTTTGTTTAAATATTGAAAAAAAATTGTAAAATTTTCAGCCTTTTTCAAAGTTTATTTTTATGGTACTTACTGCACAGTTAAAAATGACATGGGGGGGGGGGGGGTTGAGATTTATCAAAACAAAGTTGCTGAGTTGCCCATAGCAACCAATCAGAGCGCTTCTTTCTTTTTTAACAAGGCCTCTGAAAAATGAAAGAAGCGATCTGATTGGTTGCTATGAGCAACTCAGCAACTTTTCCTCTGGACGGGTTTTGATAAATCTCCCCCATTGTCTTTATTCTGTTTGTCAATACAAAATCCTTTTTTCCCCTTCTTTGTGTTGCAATGTTCCGACAGTCATAACTTATTTCTTTTTCTGTCCGACTGCATTGTGTGATGGCTTATTTATGCAGGATGAGCTGTGCCTTTTATTGGTATTGGTATTTGTGTGATGCATGCTACCTTTTGATAATTTTTATTCTATTTTTGACCAAAATTAGCAAGTTTTGCGCTTTTTTTTAAAATAGTTTTTCTATAGCATTCACCATGCAGTATATATAACATTATTGTTTTATAGTGAAAGTCATTACCAATTGGGCGATACCTAGTTTGCTTGTTTTTTTTTATTTTTTATAATACTGGGTTTACTTTGGAAATGGACATTTATTTTTTTTTTTACACTTTAATCATTGAAAAACATTTTAATTTTATACTTTTTACCTGTTATACTGTACTGAACTATGGCTGGACCTCAATGGTTTCCATACTCTGCAGACAAGAGGTTATAATCTGGCTTCCTGCTGCCATGGCAACCATCAGGACCTCGCAATTGCATCACTGGGTCACTGATGGAGGACTGGGGGAACTCCCTCACCTTGTCAATCCTATAGATCACTTGGTCAGTACTGACCACAGCATCCACAGTATGGGGATGAAACTGTCGAGACTGGCGCAATCTCAGTCTCATAGTTACATACATAGTTACATAGTTAGTACGGTCGAAAAAAGACATACGTCCATCAAGTTCAACCAGGGAATTGAAGGGTAGGGAACTCGACAGTTGTGATTGACAGCCGGATCCCATCGCCGTTCTCCTACTTTGCGTCCGGCAATGGTGGGAAGGAATTTATGTGTAGAGACCAGGGACCATACATTGCTGTTTGGCCAATGGAAGCCATAGACTTCAATTGCGCCAGAAGAAGGAACAAGTTTACTCTTTTGCTGGCAGAGCGTCCGCTACTAAAATTCCATAGTGTGTACTGTGCAGCGGAATCTCATTTCCAGCCATGGGATTCTGCTGCATTGGAATTTACGACTAAAATTCTTGAGCGGAATTCCGATCTTAAAATTTCTCCAGAACAGTGAATCCACGACGCAGACATTGCAGTCTACCGGTACAGCAATGACAGCGCCGTCCTAGCGCCGACTGATTTAGTCAGCTCTAGGTGCATTCGAAATTTCCAACTGGAATTTTTCCCCCTGCAGATTCTATCGTGTGAACTTGACCTAAGGGTAGATAGATAAAAACCAAGTGTAATGCAGCACTACTTAGCTATGTCCTCCAGTGACCGGCTGGTGTAGCAACGTATGTAGCTTTTCACCTTTTTTTTGTACTATCCATTTACGCCAATGGGCTTCTGTTTTGGATGCATTCCAAGTGACCGCTCTAGGTTGATGTCCAGCTCCAAATTAGGTAATACGTGCATGGAAAAAAACACATTGACTCACGATTGAGTCAAAATGGTTCTCTGATATATTTTACAGCGTACACACAAGATATATCCTTCAGTAGGGCGTAGCACATTGTGTGAGCATTCTAATTGGTTAGCAGACTACTTTACGTAAGCATTGCATCATATTTTCTCTGTACCAAAAGGGGATGATCACGCACGGCATAGTACAGGATGCAACCATTATCTCAGAAGAATGATCTTCATTTTGTATCTATTATCCATAACACTTCCATTGGCTCCACATAATACCTTATAATGTAGCCTTAAACAGCAAATTAATAGAGGACGTATTGACCAATGGATCATGGAAAGAAAAGCTGAAATACACACCAGATCTTTCTGTCCAAGGGCAGGATCATACACCATAACAGGAGACTATGGGGGCCCCTCTCTTCTATGTAACCACTTGAATACTTCTGACTTGTCTCTATGGCACATCGATAGTATGAAAGGAAAGATAGACTTTGAGGAGAAGCCTTGTACCGCAATATCATAAGGGGTTTGACACTTGCTCATGTTCTACCCCGGACTACCTATGCTGCTTTCTTGGCATTTACTCGTCTTCCTGTTGTGGGAAATGGAGGAGAAAAAATGTGTATTTTCAGCTCTTAGGAGAATCTCAAAGCATGAAAAGTCTTTTTAGTGCAGAGAAGAAGAGAAAATATACTCACCGAGCTCTGGGGACCAATGAATTCTGCTTCTTCCTTGGAAATTCATTGAACCGAAGTTGCTGAAATCCAACCAGAGGAAGACTTTATGGCTGTTGTTCTCTTCGTTTAGCTATAAAAAGTTGGAATTTGGGATATTTTCTGCTGAAGGTATTTTTTTTTTGCATCTTAAAGGGGTACTCCGCCCCTAGACATTATATCCCCTATCCAAAGGATAGGGGATAAGATATCTGATCGTGGGGGGTCCCGCCGCTGGGGACCCCCGCGATCTCGGCTGCGGCACCCCAAACATCCAGTGCTTGGAGTGAACTTCGCTTTGTGCCGGATGACTGGCGATGTGGGGCGGAGGCACGTGACATCCTGGCCGCGCCCCGCTCGTAATGTCACGGCCATGCCCCCTCAATACACATCTATGGGAGGGGGCATAGACTTGCATTGAGGGGGCGTGGCCTTGACATCACTAGCGGGGTGCGGCCATGATGTCACGAGCCTCCGCCCCACATCGCCAGTCATCCAGCACAAAGCGAAGTTCACTCCAAGCACTGGATGTCTGGGGTGCCGCAGCCGAGATCGCGAGGGTCCCCAGCGGCGGGACCCCCCACGATCAGATATCTCTAAACAAACGCTCCCTGCTGCACCCGATGCTCTAAACAAACGCTGAGTGCAGCAGGGAGATCACAGCTATCCTCAGCAGCAGGACCCCCGCGATCAGACATCTTATCCCCTATCCTTTGGAGGTCGCGATGAGCCCCAGCAGTGGGACCCCCGCGATCAGACAAGATAAGATGTCCAGCAGCGGAGTACCCCTTTAAAGGGGTACTGCGCCCCTAGACATCTCATCCCATATCCTAAGGATAGGGGATAAAATGCCTGACCGCGGGGTCCCCCCGCGATCTCCTTGCTGCACCCGGCTTTCGTATAGAGCGTCGTGTGCAGCACCAGAGGCTCGTGACATCATGGCTACGCCCCGCTCATGATTTCATGGCCACGCCCCTTCAGTGCAAGTCTATGTGAGGGGGAGTGACCATGACGTCCGAGCCTCCGCCCCACATTGCCAGTCATCCGGCACGGAGTGAAGTTTGCTCCGTGCACCAGATGTGTGGGGTGCCGCGCCCGAGATTGCGGGAGTCCCCAGCGGAGGGACCCCCAGGACCAGACATCTTATCCCCCATCCTTTGGATAAGGGATAAGATGTCTAGGGGCGGAGTACCCCTTTAAGGGAATTAGAGCCAAGTTGTAATACCACACACAGCCTGAGGACAGGTATGGTGCTGTTTTTTTCTAATCCCGGATAAGGACTTAATAGAAAAGCAGGAAGGTGGAGTCCTCATTGCTAGATTCAGGCATTGCGTTGCATAAAATATCCATTGTTTCCTTGCTCTGTTTTTTTGTCGTTGCTTTCTTGCTTACATTATATTAGCTGATAAAATTGGCACCGAGACCCTACAGCGGGGAAACTGACAGAAGGTCTGCACGGCTTCTACTCACATTGTAATAACCAAGAAAGGGGAATTATCGCTTGGAGCTGACGACAATGAATTTTTACGGCTCTTGCAGAAGAACGCCGTGACCACGGCTGGATATTCGCGGGATAATAACTTTTTGATTGCAGGAGGTGTTCGGAATAGAAGCAGCGCAATTATATTTTTCTGCTAGGGCACTTAGTCACGTTGTTGAAACTTACATAAGAGCAAAGATTTATTTTTCCAGTTCATTTGATCCTCCTCGGCCCACTCAGCCCATTATTATGAAGTCGAAAGAGTATCAGGGGTGGAAAAAGTGAGAAGTAAATGGAGATAGCACAAGGAGCTCTCGCTCTGCACATCTGCAAAATAATTGCTATATAAATCGTAACTCCACTGAAGGAACTGCATGCACAGGGTGTTATTAGTATTACATGCCGATGGTGACTTCTATGGTAAGGTAAAGAAGCACACTCACCTTTACTATTCCTACAGCGCCATCTGTTTCTTTCCAGCACAGCTGCATCCATGTGTTTCATTACCGTAATCAGTCATGTAATCACCAGTCTAACAAACAGAAAATCAAAGTGTTTAATGTGTCAGAGGAAGTGGTCAGTCATGGGTCAGCTGACTTCCTGTGAATGACAGAATGACATTATAATCAGATCACTCCTGGCAGCTCCCAGATCCTTTTCCTCCACCTCCAGCTCTATCTGTATACTGCTATCTATGGGATCAGGATATATAGTAGTTATACGCCTCCCCTCCCATCTCTATCTGAATACAGCTGTTATCTCCATGGGATCAGGATATATATATATATATATATATATATATATGTAGTTATAAACCTCCCCTCCAGGTCTATCTATATCCTGCTGCTGCTATCTGTATGTGATCTGGATATATAGTGGTTACACATCTCCCCTCCAGCTCTATCTGTATACTGCTGCTATCTCTATGGGATCAGGATATATACGGTAGTAGTTATACAACTCCCCTCCAGCTCTATCTGTATACTGTTGTTATCTCCATGGGATCAGGATATATATATATATATATATATATATATATATATATATATGTAGTTATAAACCTCCCCTCCAGGTCTATATATATCCTGCTGCTGCTATCCGTATGTGATCTGGATTTATAGTAGTTATACATCTTCCCTCCAGCTCTATCTGTATACTGCTGCTATCTCTATGGGATCAGGATATATACGGTAGTAGTTATGTACCTCCCCTCCAGCTCTATCTGTATACTGCTGCTGCTATCTCTATGGGATCAGGTGTCCCTCCAGATGTTGCAAAACTTCAACTCTCACCTCCCCTCCAGCTCTATCTGTATACTGCTGCCTCTATCTCTATGGATCAGGATATATAGTAGTTATACACCCCCCTACAGCTCTGTCTGTTTACTGCTGCTGCTGTCTCTATGGGATCAAAATATATAGCAGATATACATCTATGGGATCAGGATATATACGGTAGTAGTTATACACCTCCCCTCCAGCTCTATCTGTATACTGCTGCTGCTATCTCTATGGGATCAGGTGTCCCTCCAGATGTTGCAAAACTTCAACTCTCACCTCCCCTCCAGCTATATCTGTATACTGCTGCCTCTATCTCTATGGATCAGGATATATAGTAGTTATACACCCCCTTCCAGCTCTATCTGTATACTACTGCTGCTAGTATGTTCTCGTGATTTTTCTTTCTCTTTTCCTGGTTTTGTCGTGATATTCCCAAAATCCCAAAACATTGCTATTTACTGCAGTGGGGCAAATTGTGGTACAAATGTGTCACTATTACAGCAGGTATGAGTAATCACAGCAAACACATGACCAGAATGGGGGAAAAACATGTCAAAATGCTGTAAAAATTTTAAGTGTGAACGCAGTCGAAATATTTTTTAAATCTTCAAAAAAAAAACACCTCAATCGTGATTATAGGTCAAGGGTCTCAAACTGGTGTCCCTCCAGATGTTGCAAAACTTCAACTCTCAGCATGCCTGTCCAGGCATTCTGGGAGTTGAAGTTTTGCAACATCTGGAGGGACACCAGTTTGAGACCTCTGCTATAGATCAAATTACTTTCCCCTCTAAAAAATGCACTTTAAATTAAAAAAAAATGCATCAAAACTGCACATGGTGTGAACTGCATTCCTCTGCCTGCCACCGATTTCATGTGCTGGTGTCTTTAGTGCACACAAACATTGATTTCTCCCTAACCAATGTCCTGTCACCTCAGGCTACATAAAGATCCATTCTCCCATCGCTCCTCTTCTTAAAGGGCTACTCTGTTTGGAAACAATTTTCTTTTTTTTTTAATCAACTGGTGACAAAAAAGTTAACAGATTTGAAAATTATTTCTATGAGAAATCTTAATCCTTCCAGTACTTATCAGCTGCTGTATGCTCCACAGGAAGTTGTGTAGTTCTTTCCAGTCTGACCACAGTGCTCTCTGCTGCCACCTCTGTCTGTGTCAGGAACTGTCCAGAGCAGAAACAATTCCCCATAGCAAACCTCTCCTGCTCCTAACAGTTCCTAACATGGACAGTTAGTGTCAGCAGAGAGCACTGTGGTTAGACTGAAAATAACCACACAACTTCCTGTGGAGCATATAGCAGCTTATAAGTACTGGAAGGATTAAGATTTTTAAATAGAAGTAATTTACAAATCTGTATAACTTTTTAGCACCAGTTGATTTAAAAAAAAAAAAAAAAAAAGTTTACGAATGGAGTACCCCTTCAACACTCTAATTCTGAATTTTTTGTCCACAAGGGATCCACTCCAGTCCAGGTGTGACCTTGGGTCATCCAGCTGTACTATAGAGATTTCCTCACCCACTTATAATAATGAGATCACCCAAGACACATAACTCACAAATATAACGTTGTCATAAATTGTAATGGCTTCCATATGTTTTTGCTTGACTTGCCCCTGAGAGTAGTCTTCTCATTGTCCTTCTCTCCTGACAGGATGTTGTGTAGTCCTCTCATTGTCTGTGTGGTGTTGTCTCAGCAGCTCCCTGGCTCCTCCCTTTTATCCTGCACTGAAGCCATGTAATCCTCTCATTATCCGTGTATTGTTGTCTCCTCCCACACTCATTTTCTGCTGTCTCTGGAGGCTGGATCTCGCCTCCTAGCTCTAGCCCCACCCCCTGAGTGATGTCACCACCTCTGCTTAGCCCCTACAGCTACATCCCCATCTCCCTGTAATATATATATATATATATATATATTTTTTTTTTTTTCTTTGAAAGATGTTGTACAGGGGTGTGGGGTTTTGATCGCTCTCTCCAGCATAGCCAATCAGAGACTGAGTTAGGTGGACATCTGAAGTCATGTCCCAAAACCCAGAAGTGCCATACAATGGTAAAAAAAAAAGCTCTGTTAAACCGCCGGAGGCATGGGAGTAAGGAACGTAAGGTTTTTCTTCAAACTAAGCCACTTCCTGACCTAATTTAAAAAGAAATGTATGCCCGGTTAAGCCCTTTAAGAAAGATTTACACCATGTTGCCTTCTGCTGAACAATGCCACAGACAGAGGAGCAGACAGAAAATGAATACAGCAGCTGCTGAAAAATCTCTAGCTAAGTGAAGAGACAGTTTTCTGTGTTATGGAATGTTCTGCAACAGCCCAGGATGGGGAGTAGGAAGGGTGGAAGCCATGTGATGAAGAGATAAAGGAAAGCAAATGCATTCTGGGAATTGTAGTACTTATCAACCAGGAAGTAATGAAAGGACACACAGAGGAAAAGAATTACAGACCCATAAAACAAATGGATTTTTTTATGGTCTCAGAAGTGGGGCAGACAGGTAGGCGATGCTATATTCTTCGTCAGCATTTTTTTTATTTTTTTTTTAGCTGACACCGGAGAACCCCTTTATTTTGGTAGGAATCTTAAACAATTGCAGCATCAGATCGCTCAGGATCCTCATAATGTAATTAGTTTATTAGAAACTTTCCATAGCAAATATCCTCTGGAAAGAACTCTGACCTGCTGGCATACTACTAATAATAATAATAATAATAATTATATATATATATATATATATATATATATATAATATATATATATATATATATATATATATTATTATTATTATTATTATTATTATTATTATTATTTGTATATATTTATTATTATTATTTTATATATATATATATATATATATATATATATATTATTATTTATATATATTTATTATTATTATTTTATATATATATATATATATATATATTATTATTTATATATATTATACATATATATATTATTATTATAATTATTATTATTTATATATATATACATTTATTATTTTTTTATTTAATTATAATTTTTTTTCTTCACCCTTCTCTCCTGTGATGTAAGCAGAGTCAAATATTCATTGCATCCAGCCCTAAAGCCTGAGAAAAGTAAAAAAAAAAAAAAAATAAGGAATAAAATAAAAAAATACAAAACGTAATCACAATTTCCTTAGATTACCATAGGGACCATCCGCCTAAAAAAGAGAATCTCTCTCTGCACAGTGGTTGGGAAATATCTGGAAGAATTGTCGGTGTGGGAAAGCAGTAGGAAGGAGACCTTTGGTAGGATCATATGTGGGCAAGTATGAAACCGTTTAACCCCTTGTGTCCTCGTAGCGTATAGCAGAGCTGTGTGTGCACATGAAGGCTTATCCCGTGCATTGCATTGACCTTAAAGGGGTATTCCAGGCAAAACCTTTTTTTTATAAATATATCAACTGGCTCCGGAAAGTTGTAAAGTTTGTAAATTACTTCTATTAAAAAATCTTAATCCTTCCAATAGTTATTAGCTTCTGAAGTTTTCTGTCTAACTGCTCAATGATGATGTCACGTCCCGGGAGCTGTGCATGATGGGAGAATATCCCCATAGGAACTGCACAGCTCCCGGGACGTGAGTCATCAGAGAGCAGTTAGACAGTAAACAACAACTCAACTTCAGAGGCTAATAACTATTGGAAGGATTAAGATTTTTTAATAGAAGTAATTTACAAATCTGTTTAACTTTCCGGAGCCAGTTGATATATAAAAAAAATTTTGGCCTGGAATACCCCTTTAATCTGCGACATCGCATTATTTCAGAAGAGATACCCCATAGGACAGTGGTCTCCAAACTGTGGCCCTCCAGATGTTGCAAAATTACAACTCCCAGCATGCCCGGACAGCCGTTGGCTGTCCGGGCATGCTGGGAGTTGTAGTTTTGCAACATCTGGAGGGCCACAGTTTGGAGACCGCTGCTGTAGGGAAACCAAGAAAGATGATTTTAATTGATAATTTATACCTTGGGGAGATCAGGGGATATTAATAGTAATAATAATAACACTTTTTATTGGCTCTAATAGGAGGTATTGACATTATAGAGAGAGTGCTGTGGACCCCAAACCCACCCACCCCACCTTAAGGAGTACTCTGGCGAAAAATAACTTATCCCCTGTTTACAAAATGGCAAAAAGGTAGCTTATTGCTGGGGGTCTGACCCCCCATGATCACTTTGGACAGGACCCCGGCGCTCTCAGTGAGGACATGTCGTCTACCGGTAGACGGGACGCGCTCTATTCATTTCTATGGAAATGGTGCCCGAGAGCTGTCGGACCCCCGAGATCAGCTACTTATGCCCTATCCTGTGGATAGGGGATAAGTTATTTTCCGCAGGAGATCTCCTTTAAAATCTCCTAAGAGTCACCAAGGAGAAACCTGACATGTCCATGTATTACTCAGGTAACCACTTATTTCAATGGTCGGCATCTCAAGGGCAGCATCGGTTCTCATCGGAGATGCTTTATGGGGGGAAAAAAGGATGCACAAGGGGGTTGGTGAAATGGAACAAGGGGGGTGGTGAAATGGAACAAGGGGGGTGGTGAAATGGAACAAGGAGGGCGGTGAAATGGAACAAGGGGGGGGTGAAATGGAACAAGGGGGGTGGTGAAATGGAACAAGGGGGGTGGTGAAATGGAACAAGGGGGGGGGGTGGTGAAATGGAACAAGGGGGGTGGTGAAATGGTACAAGGGGGGTGGTGAAATGGAACAAGGGGGGTGGTGAAATGGAACAAGGGGGGTGAAGTGGAACAAGGGGGGTGGTGAAATGGTACAAGGGGGTTGGTGAAATGGAACAAGGGGGGTGGTGAAATGGAACAAGGGGGTTGGTGAAATGGAACAAGGGGGTGGTGAAATGGAACAAGGGGGGGGTGGTGAAATGGTACAAGGGGGGGGGGGTGAAATGGAACAAGGGGGGTGGTGAAATGGAACAAGGGGGGTGGTGAAATGGAACAAGGGGGTGGTGAAATGGAACAAGGGGGGTGGTGAAATGGTACAAGGGGGGTGGTGAAATGGTACAAGGGGGGTGGTGAAATGGTACAAGGGGGATGGTGAAATGGAACAAGGGGGGTGGTGAAATGGAACAAGGGGGGTGGTGAAATGGAACAAGAGGGGGGGTGAAGTGGAACAAGAGGGTGGGGGAAATGGAACAAGGGGGTGGTGAAATGGAACAAGGGGGGTGGTGAAATGGTACAAGGGGGTTGGTGAAATGGAACAAGGGGGGTGGTGAAATGGTACAAGGGGGTTGGTGAAATGGAACAAGGGGGGGTGGTGAAATGGAACAAGGGGGGGGTGGTGAAATGGAACAAGGGGGGTGGTGAAATGGTACAAGGGGGGTGGTGAAATGGAACAAGGGGGGTGGTGAAATGGAACAAGGGGGGGTGAAGTGGAACAAGGGGGGGGGGTGAAATGGTACAAGGGGGTTGGTGAAATGGAACAAGGGGGGGTGGTGAAATGGAACAAGGGGGGGGGGGGTGAAATGGTACAAGGGGGGGGGTGAAATGGAAAAAGGGGGGGGGGTGAAATGGAACAAGGGGGGGGGGGTGAAATGGAACAAGGGGGTTGGTGAAATGGAACAAGGGGGGTGGTGAAATGGAACAAGGGGGGTGGTGAAATGGAACAAGGGGGGTGGTGAAATGGAACAAGGGGGTGGTGAAATGGTACAAGGGGGGTGGTAAAATGGTACAAGGGGGGTGGTGAAATGGTACAAGGGGGGTGGTGAAATGGTACAAGGGGGGTGGTGAAATGGAACAAGAGGGGGGGTGAAGTGGAACAAGAGGGTGGGGGAAATGGAACAAGGGGGTGGTGAAATGGAACAAGGGTGGTGGTGAAATGGAACAAGGGGGGTGGTGAAATGGAACAAGGGGGGGGCTGAAATGGAACAAGGGGGGTGGTGAAATGGAACAAGGGGGATGGTGAAATGGAACAAGGGGGATGGTGAAATGGAACAAGGGGGGTGGTGAAATGGAACAAGGGGGATGGTGAAATGGAAAAAGGGGGTGGTGAAATGGAACAAGGGGGGTGGTGAAATGGAACAAGGGGGGTGGTGAAATGGAAAAGGGGGGTGGTGAAATAGAACAAGGGTGGTGGTGAAATGGAACAAGGCGGTTGGTGAAATGGAACAAGGGGGATGGTGAAATGGAACAAGGGGGATGGTGAAATGGAACAAGGGGGGTGGTGAAATGGAACAAGGGGGGTGGTGAAATGGAACAAGGGGGGTGGTGAAATGGAACAAGGGGGGTGGTGAAATGGAAAAAGGGGGATGGTGAAATGGCACAAGGGGGGTGGTGAAATGGCACAAGGGGGGTGGTGAAATGGAAAAGGGGGGTGGTGAAATGGAACAAGGGGGGTGGTGAAATGGAACAAGGGGTTGATGAAATGGCACAAGATGGTGGTGAGTAGCACTAGGTGGGGGTGAAATTGCACAATGGGGTAATGAGGCACAGGGTGGTGGTGAGTTGTCTCAAGGGGGTAATGAAATGGCACAAGGGAGGGGTGAAATGGCACAAGGGGGTAATGGAGAGGCACAGGGTGGTAGTGAAATGGCTCAAGGGGGTAATAAAATAACACAAGGGAGCAGTGAAATGGCACAAGGCGGTGGTGAAATGGCACTAGGTGGGGGTGAAATTGCACAATGGGGCAATGAGGCACAGGGTCGTGTTGAAATGGCACAAGGTGATAGTGAAATGGCACAAGGTGGTGATGAAATGGTACAGAGGGTAATAAAATGGCACAGGGGGTCCTATCTCTAAAAGCAGTGACAAAATGTTTGTGGAAGCAGGCAGAACTGGACACACATGTTGCAGGATTGGGAGGTAACATCAGAAATCCAGCCGGAGCAGGCAGGGATTGTGGAAACAGTGTCGCGCAGGGCTCTAGTCTCAACTACCTTGCCCTGTACTGGTGAGGGGCAACAACCCTGGAGTTGGTGTCAACAAATGGGTTCTAGTTTGTGCAAATATCTCACGACCAGTTTGAAGTGTCTTTTATGGGTCGTGTAGAAAAGTAGAGGTCCCAGCACTCACCAAATTCTACGATAAGCATTGTATATTGGGGCTTCACATGTAGAAGGATTTACAGTACGCGTTTCAGCCAACAACTTGCCTCCCTCAACTGTCAGCCAAGGAAAGCTGGGCGCAGTTGTGTAGTTCTTTCCAGTCTGACCACAGTGCTCTCTGCTGCCACCTCTGTCCATGCCAGAAACTGTCCAGAGTAGAATATAATTACAATAACAAACCTCTCCTGCTCTGGACAGTTCCTGACATGGCAGAGAGTACTGTGGTCAGACTGGAAAGAACTACACAATTTCCGGTGGAGCATGCAGCAGCTGATAAGTACTGGAAGGGTTAATGGGGTACTCCCCTGGAAAACATTTAGTTTTTTTTATCAACTGGTGCCAGAAGTTAAAAAGATTGGTAAATGACTTCTATTTAAAAATCTTAACCTTATCAGTACTTATCAGCTGCTGTATGCTGCACAGGAAGTTCTTTTCTCTTTGAATTTCCTTTCTGTCTGACCACAGTGCTCTCTGCTGACACCTCTGTTCATGTCAGGAACTGTCCAGAGCAGGAGAGGTTTGCTATGGGGTTTTGCTCCTACTCTGGACATGGCTTTCGGTTTTCCCTTCAGCTATATGAAAGGGGTGTGGCGGACCCCCGCTTTTTGTGGAGGTCGTGGCATGCTGCTCCCGGGGAGAGCCGGGCTCCGTTCAAATGATCGCGGGGGGGGCGGGGGAATCAGCGGTCGGGCAATATAAAACGTATCCCCTTTTCTGCGGATAGGGGAGACTTCTCCTTTATCCACAGTAGATGAGATGGGACAATGGGACGAGGCCTTCCTCAGGTGCATCATCCGCAGTACATACAGAGCACGGTGTCTATGTGGTGCCAGCCAGGACCCCGGGGGATGTTTAGCATTGCAGATTAGCACATAAACGCATTGTCCTAGTATTTAAAATAATCATTTATTCTCGTGCATCTCTTGTGGTAAAGATTTTGCACACAACAACATATAGCTATACCCTATTATTCCTATACTGCTGGGGGATGATGGGGGTGGGGGGGGTGGGCTGGGGGAGGGGGGGCTTTTCTAGCGCTGGTTCCACAATCCAATAAATGGACATGATGAAATGCAGTTTTATTAATAAGACATATACACCGCGCTCAGATCAACGCATTTCGAAAGCCGTCCTGCCTGTTTTCAGAAACACGTAGCAGGATTATTGGTAATACGGAAGACGCAGCGCCCCCCGGTGACCCATTTCTAAGTGCACACAATTAACAGTAATACGTGTAATTTATTTTTGTCACAGAACCCTCTACTGTAATAGACACAATCCTCGCACTGTAAAGCGGCGCGGTATTATACGGACTGTAAGCGCGTCGCTGCGAGACGGGAAGATTAATGACGGGAGACGGCAGACGAGCCGCTTGTGAGGTAAACAAGCCGCACAGAGTAATGATGACATTAATAACGCTGCCAATTATACAGCCGCGGCCGGGGGGACACGTACAATGGGAAATCAGTGTACAGCAAATGAGCAAAGACAGTAAGACGGGGGCGGATGTCATGACAAATGACTAGCGGGGATATGTATTACAGGCACATTAAAGGGACAGCTCTATTTTATACTGTACATTGTGTCGCGTAGGCGTTGGTTGCAGTAAGTTGTCGAAATCTTGTTATTTAGTGTTTTTCATGCAAGTTACAAATCATGTATAAAATAAAAAATGAATTATTTTGACTTGCAATACTTTGTTTTACCTCATGGTGTGCTGGTGAGCACTAAGAACTGTCTTAATAGTGCCGTACAAAATTAAAGGAGTACTCCACTGCTCAGTGTTTGGAGTAAACTGTTCAAAACACTGGAACCGGCGCCGGGAACTTGTGATGTTATAGCTCCGCCCACTCATGTCACACCCCGCCCCCTCAATGCAAGTCTATGGGAGGGGGTGTGATGGATACCACGCTCCCTCCCATATATTTGAGTTCTTGCCCAACAAAACAAACATTTTGCAGCCTTAAAGGAGAAGTATCACATACAAAAACGTTCCCGCTATCCGCAGTTTTAGATTGCCGGGGTCTGACTGCTGGGCCCCCTGCAATCTCCTGTATGCGGCCCCGCCTCTCCTTTGGAACGGAGTGTGTTGTCCCACGCATGAAGCGACGGTAGACATGTCCCTTTCATATATGTCTATGGGAGAGACGATAAAGCTTATATGGAGGGGTCATGTCGGCTGCTACTTCAGGGGACAACACGCCCCATTCCCGGAGAGACGGTGCCCCGTACCGGAGATCGCAGGGGATCCCATATCCCATATCCTACGAATAGGGGATACGTTTTTGTACACAATATATCTCCTTTAATGAAAAGTCAAAATAAAAACTTGCACCATTTTTGCACTGATCCACCATTGCGTAAAAATATGCAAATGTTTAAAGGGGTACTCCGGCGCTAAGACATCTTATCCCCTATCCAAAGGATAGGGGATAAGATGCCTGATCGCGGGGGGCCTGCCGATGAGGACCCCCGTGATCTTTCACGCAGCACCCCGTTAGAATCAGTCCCCGTAGTGACCAACTACACACATTTCGTCTGCTTGCATGCAGCACCCCATTACCATCAGTCACCGATGCATGTTCGCGTCCGGGTCTGATGACTGGCGATCACGGGGCCGGAGCATTGTGACATCATGGCTCCGCCCCCGTGTGACGACACGCTCTGCCTCCTCAATGCAAGCCTATGGGAGGGGGCGTGGCAGCTGTCACGCCCCCACCCATAGGCTTGCATTGAGGGGGCGGAGCGTGATGTCACACGGGGGCGGAGCCTTGATGTCACAATGCTCCGGCCCCGTGATCGCCAGCCATCAGACCCGGAGCGAACATGCATCGGTGACTGATGGTAACGGGGTGCTGCGTGCAAGATCCCCAATGGCGGGACCCCCGCGATCAGGCATCTTATCCCCTATCCTTTGTATCGGGCATAAGATGTCTTAGCGCCGGAGTACCCCTTTAAACACCAAAAGAAAAAAAGGAAGGGTATGAATTCCTCCGAAATGTGTGTAGTTGGTCACTATGAACGTTCATTTGTAATCGCTCCGATGTTTCCGCTTTATCCTTTGCAGTTCAGCCACGAATCCTCCACTGGATTGAGGTCTGGACGATAACTTGACTACACTTGAGCGTTGCCGTTGCGGTTTAGAGGCAGTTTCTGTGTAGCTTTGGCTTTACGTTTGGCCGTCTTTGTCTTGCTGGCGAATGGATTTCCTCCCAAATCACAATTCTCTTGCAGACTGCAGCAGGTTTTCTCCAGGGTTTTCATGTCTTCATCCTACCCTCTGCCTCGCAAGCTTTCCAATACCTGCTGTAAAGATTCCATAGTATCATTCATGATTCCACCACAAAGGGTTAATATAGAGCTGTTGGTGTCCAGGTCACTCACTTCCCCACTTACGACAACCTCCAGCTTCTTAAAGGGGTATTAGAGGGGTACTCCGGTGGTGGGGAAAAAAATTTAAGTCAACTGGTGCCAGAAAGTTAAAGAGATTTGTAAATGAACAAAATGAAGCAAGAAAACGGGGAGAGCACTCAGGAAGCAATATCACCTCCTACGACTCGCAAAAACGATCCTCGGCGACCTGTCTCAGTGTCTCCTGCGGGGTGCACCTACACAAGCATAAAGCATCAAATACAAAATAAACGAAGAGCACGTACGTGCACTCACCACTAGGCAGAGACAGTTGATTCTGGAAGTCTGGTAACGGGGTGCCGGGTCACGGCATAGGCGCTGGTGTATGGCGCTCGGAGGCTACGCCGGCAGTTTCGCACGTAAGTGCGTGCTTCTTCCGGCCTCTAAGAGGCCGGAAGAAGCACGCACTTACGCGCGAAACTGCCGGAGTAGCCTCCGAGCGCCATACACCAGCGCCTATGCCGTGACCCGGCACCCCGTTACCGGACTTCCAGACCCGACTGTCTAAGCCTAGCGGTGAGTGCACATACGTGCTCTTTGTTTATTTTAGATTTGTAAATGACTTCTATATAAAAATCTTAATCCTTCCTGTACTTATCAGCTGCTGTATAATCCACAATCCACATTCAGAATATGGTCAAAGGGGTTGTTTAAAGGGGTACTCCACTGCCCCAGCGTTTGGAACATTTTGCAGGGGTCTTGACGTCACCCCTAGTGATGTCACTCCATGCCCCTCAATGCAAGTCTATGGGAGGGGGCGTGGCAGCCGCCACGCCCCCTCCCATAGACTTGCATTGAGGGGGCGTGACGTGACATCACAAGGGGCGTGGCCGTGACGTCACGACCCCCACCCAGAGTTCAGAATAAAATGTCCCAAACGCTGGGGCAGTGGAGTACCCCTTTAAGGAGACCTAAAACCTGTTCTATGGGTGATGACTGTAGAATCCCATCCTCATGTCCATCCCCTTCAGGTTCCTCCCTCATCCTTTATTATTTATTTTGTCTCCGCACCTGTTTGTCGATGTTCATTTCCCGTCTTCTTGCGATGAAACTTCTTACGGCTCCCAGAGTCTCATCCTCACGGAGCCGATTCATCTCGAATTTAACATTTCCCCCATGTGAGATGTTCAGAAGCCAAAGATCTCCACAAAGGGCCGGCACCATCTTCTCTCCGACTTTGAAGAATACAATGTATCATTACCTGAGACAACAACAAGATGGAGATAAATGGTTACATGGATATTCGGGGTCCAGGGAGCACTTGCGGCATCGTTCCCTGATTAAAATCTTCTGTTCCGTCTCCTTTTTATCATGTTCATATGACGGTGAAGAATGAGATGGGGAATTGGAGTTGAATCGATTCCATGTTTGCATTATACAGACTTTAACATGAGGGAATTATGATCTCGGTCTGGTAATGTATGACAAGGTTGTGTCATTATATTAGTGCGGAGCACGAGGCCAAGACAAGAGCGGACAAGTCTCCTCCGCCCGGTACTTGTAATTGTTTTATCCCGATATGTACAGTGCACTCGGCTGATCCATTTCTCTCTATATAGATTCACTGGTTGAATCATTAATCTTCTGCACAGACATTTCAGATGTTATGAGGGTGTGATGCAGGGCAGAAGGAATTACCCTAGGGGCAGATGGCATTAAGCTCTTGTGTTCGTGATGCCAGGGCATGGTTAAACCGCTTCACCACCTGAAGGTAGGCCGCTGGATCCTGGGCTAGGCATGGCAGTAAATAATGACTCCGACGCCAAGTTACGGAACAACAGGAGCTTTACTGAGTCAGACAGGTGTAACAGTCTATACAGCTTGGCTAGGCCCACGGAGGTGACTAGTGACTTCAGAGACCACAGGGCTTGCTGCGACTTGTAGTGGACTCGGACAATTTGATGCAGGGCCACGCTGACTTGAGACAGATTGACTTGGACTGACTTGACTGAGACTGACTATACCCCGTTTGTAGCTTACCAGGTTTTGACTTGGACCTGGGGAGTAGTGGACTTGTGGATCCGTGGCTGCGTGGTAGACTTTAGGCCTCTTTAGGACACCAGACACTCTCTCCAGACTTGACCTCACTGCAACTCAGCACTAAAGAGACTGAGGAAGCTCCACCCAGGGCTTATATGGGGGAGACTCAGGAGGGGTCCCATAGGTCACCCCATAGGTCACATGGTCACTGGTACCTTCCCTGGTTACAATCACATGACAATATCTCTGAAAGGAATATAACATTATATGTACAATACATTATATAACATAGGCACTGGTTGTGATATATAAAAGACATAGGTTAAGGGGGGCCCAGGGGTCACAGGATGGAGTCTGCCGGGCCGGGCAGCTAGGGTCCAGGGATGTAACTCCTGTACTGGGCCACCACAGTAACTTCTGTAAACATGGCAACTTTATCGTTCTGCAGGGTAAATATATGGTCACCAGCTACTTTGGTCCAGGACTCACAGGCTCTCTCTTTGAGTGGGAGGGGAAGAAGGACTCACAGGCTTTTTTTATGAGTGTGTTGGGTCAGCAGGATTCACAGACTTTCTCTATGATTTGAAAAGGGAAACAGGACTCACAGGCTCTGTATATGAGATGGTGGGGGAAGAAGGACTCACAGGCTCTCTATATGAGATGGTGGGGGAAGAAGGACTCACAGGCTCTCTATATGAGATGGTGGGGGAAGAAGGACTCACAGGCTCTCGGTATGAGATGGTGGGAGAAGAAGGACTCACAGCCTCTCTATATGAGATGGTGGGGGAAGAAGGACTCACAGGCTCTCGGTATGAGATGGTGGGAGAAGAAGGACTCACAGGCTCTCTATATGAGATGGTGGGGGAAGAAGGACTCACAGGCTCTGTATATGAGATGGTGGGGGAAGAAGGACTCACAGTCTCTCTGTATGAGATGGTGGGAGAAGAAGGACTCACGGGCTCTCTATATGAGATGGTGGGGGAAGAAGGACTCACAGGCTCTGTATATGAGATGGTGGGAGAAGAAGGTCTCACAGGCTCTCTATATGAGATGGTGGGAGAAGAAGGACTCACAGGCTCTCTATATGAGATGGTGGGAGAAGAAGGACTCACAGGCTCTCTATATGAGATGGTGGGAGAAGAAGGACTCACAGGCTTGCACTGCGAGTAAGAGGAGAAGCAGGACTTACAGACTTTTTTATGAGTTTGAGGAGAAGCAGGACTCACAGGCTTTTGTATGAGTTGAAGGGGACACAAGACTGACAGGCATTCTCTGTGAGTGGGAGGGAAAGAAGGACTCACATGCTTTGTCCATGAGTGTGTTGGGCATAGGCATGCGCAGCCTATTGCATTAGGGTGTGCACCCTAAAGCACAAACTCACTCCGCGCACGCGTGTGTGTATATATATATATATATATATATATATATATATATATACATATACACACACACACACACATACATTTACACACACACACGCACTCCTGCTTGCATAGTGTAGGAGGATTGGATCCAGGGCCAGTTTTAGGCTGAGCGTGGCCCTGGGCAAAATCAAAAGTGGGGTCCCAAAAGTCGTAATAGTGCACTAATCAGATTAGCACATTTTTGGTCACTTCAAATACCATAAAAAATATCTAAAAAGCAAAAAAAAAAAAAATGGTACCGATAAAAACTACAAATCACAGTGCTAAAAATGACCCTCATACATCCCCATATACAGAAAAATAAAAGTGCTATAGGGATCAGAATAGTACAATTTTATATTTGTGTATTCACATTAGGTTGGCAGCATAGTTCCCCCACATTAGGTTGGCAGTATAAATATCCCACATTAGGATGGAAATATATTTCCCCCACATTAGGTTGGCAGTATAGTTCCCCCACATTAGGTGCAGTATAGTTCCCCCACATTAGGTTAGTAGTACAGTTCCCCCACACTAGGTGCAGTACAGTTCCCCCACATTAGGTTGGCAGTATAGTTCCCCCACATTAGGTTGGCAGTATAGTTCCCCCACATTAGGTTGGCAGTATAGTTCCCCCACATTAGGTTGGCAGTACAGTTCCCCCACATTAGGTTGGCAGTACAGTTCCCCCACATTAGGTGCAGTACAGTTCCCCCACATTAGGTGCAGTACAGTTCCCCCACATTAGGTGCAGTATAGTTCCCCCACATTAGGTGCAATATAGTTCCCCCACATTAGGTGGAATATAGTTCCCCCACATTAGGTGGAATATAGTTCCTCCACATTAGGTGGAATATAGTTCCCCCACATTAGGTGGAATATAGTTCCCCCACATTAGGTGGAATATAGTTCCCCCACATTAGGTGCAGTACAGTTCCCCCACATTAGGTGCAGTACAGTTCCCCCACATTAGGTGCAGTACAGTTCCCCCACATTAGGTGCAGTACAGTTCCCCCCCCATTAGGTGCAGTATAGTTCCCCCACATTAGGTGCAATATAGTTCCCCCACATTAGGTGGAATATAGTTCCCCCACATTAGGTGGAATATAGTTCCTCCACATTAGGTGGAATATAGTTCCCCCACATTAGGTGGAATATAGTTCCCCCACATTAGGTGGAATATAGTTCCCCCACATTAGGTGCAGTACAGTTCCCCCACATTAGGTGCAGTACAGTTCCCCCACATTAGGTGCAGTACAGTTCCCCCCCATTAGGTGCAGTATAGTTCCCCCCCATTAGGTGCAGTATAGTTCCCCCCCATTAGGTGCAGTATAGTTCCCCCACATTAGGTGCAGTATAGTTCCCCCACATTAGGTGCAGTATAGTTCCCCCACATTAGGTACAGTATAGTTCCCCCACATTAGGTACAGTATAGTTCCCCCACATTAGGTACAGTATAGTTCCCCCACATTAGGTTGGCAGTATAGTTCCCCCACATTAGGTACAGTATAGTTCCCCCACATTAGGTACAGTATAGTTCCCCCAAATTAGGTACAGTATAGTTCCCCCAAATTAGGTACAGTATAGTTCCTCCACATTAGGTTGGCAATATAGTTCCCCCACATTAGGTACAGTATAGTTCCTCCACATTAGGTTGGCAGTATAGTTCCCCCACATTAGGTACAGTATAGTTCCTCCACATTAGGTTGGCAATATAGTTCCCCCACATTAGGTACAGTATAGTACCCCCACATTAGGTGCAGTATAGTTCCCCCACATTAGGTACAGTATAGTTCCCCCACATTAGGTACAGTATAGTTCCTCCACATTAGGTTGGCAATATAGTTCCCCCACATTAGGTGCAATATAGTTCCCCCACAATAGGTACAGTATAGTTCCTCCACATTAGGTGCAGTATAGTTCCCCCACATTAGGTGCAGTACAGTTCCCCCACAATAGGTACAGTATAGTTCCTCCAGATTAGGTGCAGTATAGTTCCCCCACATTAGGTGCAGTATAGTTATAATTGTAGGGAGGAGGACAAGTCTAGAATTTACCATGAGGCTTACGGGACTAATTCTACCGTTGATCTTATATTTGCCAAGGGGTTCAAGGGGCGGAGCCAAAGGGTTGTCAAAATTAGGTTTTGCCTAGAGTGTCAAAAATCCATGCACCAGTTCTGACTAGACCTCCCACTTGTGTGTATGTTTGGTGGTCGGTGTTTATAGGGAGGTATTTCATGTGGATTTGAAAAAAAAAAATTGTAAGTTGAATGGTAAAACTCATGTTTTTCTTTACTTGGCAAACAGAAGAACGCTTTTACTATAAGATGGGGGCACAGAGGGGGGAATATTCCAAATTACATTTTTTTTTTGCACCAGATTGGTTGAAAAAGTCTGCAGCTGACCCAAAACTAGGACTCCCAGCATGTTGCACCATAATCTAAATTGTACTCCTATATAGTGCAAGATGTGTGGAGTTGTAGTTTTGGTCATCATAGATTGTATCAGGGCATGCTGGGAATTGTAGTTGGTAACTGCACCTCCCAGCATTGCATTCCTTGAAGGAATGCAATGCTGGGATTTGCAGTTACCAACTACAATTCCCAGCATGCCCTGATACAATATATGGTGACCAAAACTACAACTCCCATTATGTTGCACTATAGTATAGGTTATATGGTGCTACATGCTGGGGGGAGCTGTAGTTTCGGTTCAGCTGCAGAGATATAGGCTGGAATCTGGATCACGGAAATTTCTTGATCCAGATTCCAGCCTATATCTCTGCAGCTGAACCGAAACTACAGCTCCCCCCAGCATGTAGCACCATATAACCTATACTATAGTATAGTGCAACATAATGGGAGTTGTAGTTTTGGGTCAGCTGCAAAACATAAGCTGTATCAGGGCATGCTGGGCATTACAAATAGTAACTGTAACTCCCAGCATGCCCTGATACATTCTTGGTCTGCTCTGCAGCTTTCCCAAAATTAATGCATTTCTTCCCCAGGACTTAGGAGTATAGTGCAACATAATGAGAGTTGTAGTTTTGGGTCAGCTACAAAACCATAGACTGTATAAGGCTGATGCAGCCTATGGTTTTGCCGCTGACCCAAAACTAATTTTGGGACAGCTGCAGAGCAGACCGAGATTGTATCAGGGCATGCTGGGAGTTGCAGTTAATACTAACTGTAATGCCCAGCATACCCTGATACTATCAGGGCATGCTGGGAGTTACAGTAGTAACTGCAACTCCCAGCATGCAACTCCCAGTATGCCCTGACCACACCACACATGCCCAGGCTCACAGCTCAGGACTACATTCCCATCATGTATGATTGTGACTGTCTATTATATGTAGCCTACATATAATAGACAATCACACATGATGGGGATGTAGTCCTTAGCTGTGAGCCTACATATAATAGACAGTCACAATCATACATGATGGGGATATAGTCCTGAGCTGTGAGCCTACATAATGTAGGCGCACAGTTCAGAACTACATCGCCATCATGTATGGCAGCAGGTCAGCAGCCACTTACCGGCACTTGCTGCTGCTGCAGGCCTCTCTCTCCTTAGCCGCCCTCTCCAGCAGCCCAGATTCCAGAGCTGGGGGCCCGGGCTTCTCCTGTCCTTGCCCTGGCAGCGGGCCTCTCCTGTGCGGGCTCTCCAGAAACAGTGCGCGCGTGCGTCATGACGTCATGTGCAGCCGTGCGCACTGACGCCGGACCCATCAGCCCCCGCGCTCTTAAAGTGGCCCTGGGCGGCACGTAAGGTCAGTCAGCGTAGGGATAATGTGTGTAGTAGCGGTTGCGGCGCCGAGCGGGGGGTGGTGGGGGGAGTGGTGTGTGGGTGGGGGGTCGGGCTGGTGATGTCGGCGATGTCCGGTGGGGCTGGCGTTTAGTAGTGAGAAAAAAAAAAAAGTCCTGCAGCAGCGGGCCGCGGCCACGGTGATTAGGGTGTGCCTGTGCACACCCGGCACACCCCGTGCGCACGCCTATGGTGTTGGGTCAGCAGGATTCCCAGGATTTCTCTATGATTGGAAATGGGAGACAGGACTCACAGGCTCTTCTTTTCTGTCTGACCACAGTGCTCTCTGCTGACACCTCTGTCCATGTCAGGAACTGTCCAGAGCAGGAGAGGTTTGCTATGGGGAATTGTTCCTGCTCTGGACAGTTCCTGACATGGACAGAGGTGTCAACAGAGAGCTGTATTATACAGCAGCTGATAAGTACTAGAAGGATTAAGAATTTTGAAATAGGAGTAATTTATAAATCTGTTTAACTTTCTGGCACCAGTTGATTTCCACCGGGGTACCCCTTTAAGGAGAAACACTTACTTTCTTCTCTGTATATTGGATTATCCGCCAGCATACATGCAGGGTGTACACACAACACATAGTAGAAACTGAGTCTTAGTGCCTGTCCACTATCTTGAATCCCTTAAAGAGAATGTATCACATTATTTTTTTTTTTTTACAAAGCTCCAAGTACTGAAACATGTTCTTTTTAATTCGAATCTGTTTCTGTTTTCTGGTTGCAATTTTATAGCATTTTTTTTTTTTACAAATTATTATGGGGAAGCCATGTTGGATGAGTTGTTTTTAGCAGCATTTAGAGATATGCTTTACAGCAAGACTTTACAACAGACTGAAGTTGTCCCGTTTATATTGGGTGGGAAAGGTGTCTGGTCGTGCTCAGTGACCTTCGCAGGGGTTATTTTACAGGGAGGGGATGGCTGATTTGTGAGTAACATCTATTGTGTGTACCCCTGTTATCTATACATTGGTGTTACCTTGCACTGTACTCCATTCTTTGATAATAAGGATGAGACTGCTGGGAAGTGATCTCTACAGAACAGGAAGTGTCTAAAAATTCTTACAAAAATACTGTAGCATGAAAACTTGATTTAAACCAGTGGTCTTCAAACTGTGGCCCTCCAGATGTTACAAAACTACAATTCCCAGCATGCCCGGACAGCCGTTGGCTGTCCGGGCATGCTGGGAGTTGTAGTTTTGCAACATCTGGAGGGCCACAGTTTGAAGACCGCTGATTTAAACAATAGGTCATTTTTTAAAGACACTCTGCTCTGTCTGCTTAGGGAGCAGAAAGATGACGCGAGCCATCAATCAAGACAAGGGGGCGGGAACATGGCAGGAGCGACGGGATCCAGTAAGTATAAGTCCCCGCCCAGGTGACTATTTATGGGGCGGCTGGGGAGGACTTTCAAACTTCATATCTTCAACATCCCTTGGGGTAAAAATGTCCCCCCGAGGATGGGGAGGATGAAGATTTAAAGGGGTACTCTGCCCCTAGAAAACCTAACCCATATCCAAAGAACAGGGGATAAGATATCTGATCGTGGGGGTCCCGCCGCTGGGGATCCCCACGATCTTGGCTGTGGCACCCCAGACATCCGGTGCACTGTGCAAACTTTGCTTTTTGCCGGATGATTGGCGATGCGGGGCGGATGCTCATGACATCACGGTCACGCCTCATTCGTGACATCACGGCCATGCCCCCTCAATGCAAGTCTATGGGAGGAGGCAAAATTATAAATTCCCCCCCAACCGCCTCGTAAGTAGTTCCTGGGTGGGGACCTATACTTACCAGCACCCGTCGCTCTGGTCGTGGTCCTGCCCCCTCATCTTGATCGAAGACCCACGTCACCACCACTCTGCTCTGTCTGCGTAGGGAGCAGAGCGATAATGCGGGGGGCGGGAACATGGCAGAAGGGACGGGATGACTGGCGATGCGGGGCGGGGGCTCGAGATGTCACAGTCACGCCTCGCGCATCACGGCCATGCCCCCTCAATGCAAGTCTATGGGTTCGACTTCCTCCCATTGAGTGGGGGAGGGGGCCATGACTTCATGAGCAGGCGTGGCCGTGACATCTCGAGCTTCTGCCGCTGATTCCAACGCTCTAAACGAATGCCGATGCAGAGCTAGGGGATAAGACGTCTATAGGCGGAGTACGCCTTTAAGCATATATATATATAGCGCTGTCAAGCGGCGTTTTCTAGTGCCATCTACTTGCTGTCCAAAAATTTTTGGGGGGTTTAAAAGATCTGCAAAGAAATCACATAAACTACACGCCAAATACGTTGCAAAAGAGTAAAAAAAAAAATTCCAAAATCTATCATCAATAGTATAGAATCCTTTTCTAAATAACATAGAATAAAAATACACAAAATAATAACATGCGAATGTAAAATAATAATAGAAAGCAAAAATAAAATTTTAAACCTTTAGAAATGAAAAAAAATGTAAATAAAAAATTAAACTAAAACAGTTTCCCAGCTGCACTTGACATCATTTCTCCAAAATGTTTTTCTCATAAATAATATTAATTTTATCCCCTAACTTGTATTTCTTTATTGATACGGATGTGGCTATTTGGTCTCATTTTCAGACTTCCTCTAAAGACTTCAAAAATTGCTCTTTAGAATTATTTTTTATTTTTTTTTGTTACTTCAGCTCAATGTATCCGTAACGCCAACACTTATTTAAAACAGCTGGATATTAACGTCTGCTATTACGCTCTTATTTCGTGTGTGTGTCACAGAGAGACGGCCAGAACAGGTAGTCGAAAAAGGAAAGTGGGAAAAATGTCAGCATCTGCGTTTCCTGTCCATTATCTTGGAAAACAACTTTCCCAATGGGGCATCGTAATATTTTTTTTTTCCATTTTCCAGCTTTTTGAAATTCCTCGGGGGAAACAAATCTGGAGCAGAAACCCTGGATATAGTTTATGGCTCAAACTTAGATTGAAGAGAATCTATTCGGGAGGTCCGGTTTTCTGGCAGAACATCCAGAGAAATTCTCAAAACTTTAGGTTACATGTAGACCTCTGGCATCGGCGAAGTTCAATAGCAGAGACATTCAGCTTAAAGGGGTTTTCCGGGCAAAAAAAAATGTTATCCCCTATCCAAAGGATTGGGGATAAGATGTCTGATCGCAGGGGGCCCGCTGCTGAGACCCCCGTGATCTCCCTCTGGCACCCGCATTCTATGCGGGTGCTGAATCTCCAGTTTCGGAAACCTCTGGGTTTCCGGGACTGGGGACGTGATGTCACACCATGCCACCTCCATTCATGTCTATGGGAGGGGGCGTGACGGCCGTCACGCCCCCTCCCATAGACATGAATGGAGGGGGCGTGGCGTGACGTCACGTCCCCTCCCATAGACATGAATGGAGGGGGCGTGGCATGACGTCACGTCCCCTCCCATAGACATGAATGGAGGGGGCGTGGCGTGACGTCACGTCCCCTCCCATAGACATGAATGGAGGGGACGTGGCGTGACGTCACGTCCCCTCCCATAGACATGAATGGAGGGGGCGTGGCGTGACGTCACGTCCCCAGTCCCGGAAACCCGGAAGCTTCCAAAACTGGATATTCTTCACCCACATAGAATGCGGGTGCTGCAGGGAGATCGTGAAGGTCTTGAGAGCAGGTCCCCCGCAATCAGACATCTTATCCCCAATCCTTTGGATAGGGGATAAAATGTTTTTGCCCGGAATACCCCTTTAAGTTAAAAATTATGGATTGGGTTCATGCGAACACTTTTAACAGTTTCACATAGACCAGTGGTCACAAACTGTGCCCCTCCGGTTGTTGCAAGACTTCGACTCCCAGCATGCCCAGGCATGCTGGGAGTTGAAGTTTTGCAAATGCTGGCAGCGTCCTGTCTGGAAACCCTGCCTTATTTTTCGTGTTTTTTTTTTGTCTTCTCATTTCAGATCCGCATATGCAGATGACTACTTTGATTTAGCGGACTATGTCAATGACCAGTGTTTTGTTTTTACTTTTTTTAAAGTAGATCTGGGGTGTAGAACACTTCTCCCCTATCTGCAGGAGACCATTTTAGGACATCGTCAGTCATCAGACGTAACTCCGTCCTCCGTCATGTGAAACGGCGTCCCGCCTCCTCCCTCCAATCTCCGTCAGGCATCAGCCGCAACTCCCTCCTCCTTCCTTTGTCATCCTAAAGTCTCTCATCCGAAACTCCATCATACCTCAGATGAAAAACCTTCCTGCCGTGTAGCAGAGCCGAGTCAGTGTCGGCTCTGCTATACGGGTTCTGCTGTACACGTTATTCAGTGTCGGCTCTGCTATACGGGTTCTGCTGTACATGCTATTCAGTGTCGGCTCTGCTATACGGGTTCTGCTGTACACGCTATTCAGTGTCGGCTCTGCTATACGGGTTCTGCTGTACACGCTATTCAGTGTCGGCTCTGCTATACGGGTTCTGCTGTACACACTATTCAGTGTCGGCTCTGCTATACGGGTTCTGCTGTACACGCTACTCAGTGTCGGCCCTGCTATACGGGTTGTGCTGTACACACTATTCAGTGTCGGCTCTGCTATACAGGTTCTGCTGTACACGCTATTCAGTGTCGGCTCTGCTATACGGGTTCTGCTGTACACGTTATTCAGTGTCGGCTCTGCTATACGGGTTCTACTGTACATGCTATTCAGTGTCGGCTCTGCTATACGGGTTCTGCTGTACACGTTATTCAGTGTCGGCTCTGCTATACGGGTTCTGCTGTACACGTTATTCAGTGTCGGCTCTGCTATACGGGTTCTACTGTACATGCTATTCAGTGTCGGCTCTGCTATACGGGTTCTGCTGTACACGCTATTCAGTGTCGGCTCTGCTATACGGGTTCTGCTGTACACGCTATTCAGTGTCGGCTCTGCTATACGGGTTCTGCTGTACATGTTATTCAGTGTCGGCTCTGCTATACGGTTTCTGCTGTACATGCTATTCAGTGTCGGCTCTGCTATACGGGTTCTGCTGTACACACTATTCAGTGTCGGCCCTGCTATACGGGCTCTGCTGTACACACTATTCAGTGTCGGCTCTGCTATACAGGTTCTGCTGTACACGCTATTCAGTGTCGGCTCTGCTATACGGGTTCTGCTGTACACGCTATTCAGTGTCGGCTCTGCTCTACGGGTTCTGCTGTACATGCTATTCAGTGTCGGCTCTGCTATACGGGTTGTGCTGTACATGCTATTCAGTGTTGGCTCTCTGCTATACGGGTTCTGCTGTACACGCTATTCAGTGTCGGCTCTGCTATACGGGTTGTGCTGTACATGCTATTCAGTGTTGGCTCTGCTATACGGGTTCTGCTGTACACGCTATTCAGTGTCGGCTCTGCTATACGGGTTCTGCTGTACACGCTATTCAGTGTCTGCTCTCTGCTATACGGGTTGTGCTGTACATGTTATTCAGTGTCGGCTCTCTGCTATACGGGTTCTGCTGTACACGCTATTCAGTGTCGGCTCTGCTATACGGGTTCTGCTGTACACACTATTCAGTGTCTGCTCTGCTATACAGGTTCTGCTGTACATGCTATTCAGTGTCGGCTCTGCTATACGGGTTCTGCTGTACACACTATTCAGTGTCGGCTCTGCTATATGGGTTCTGCTGTACACGCTATTCAGTGTTGGCTCTGCTATACGGGTTGTGCTGTACATGCTATTCAGTGTCGACTCTGCTATACGGGTTCTGCTGTACACACTATTCAGTGTCTGCTCTGCTATACGGGTTCTGCTGTACACGCTATTCAGTATCGACTATGCTATACGGACTCTGTAGCACATGTAGTACACCTGCAAGTTTCACAGTTTTGACTCTGCTATACGTGCTGTGCAGCGTCGGCTCTGCTATACGACAGTAAGTTGCTTCTGAGGGAGATTAGTCTGAGGCATGACAGTGTTTTGGATGAGGGAGGACGGAGTTGCGGCTGAAGGAGGACGGCGATTTGTGTGAGGGAGGAGGCGGGACGCAGTTTCACATGACGGAGGATGGAGTTGCGGCTGATGACTGACGGCGATTGGTCCGAAGGAGGAGGCGGGACGCCGTTTCTCCTGACGGAGGATGAAGTTATGTCTGACGACTGACGATGCCCTAAAATGGACACCGTACCCCTGCGATCGCTGGGACCCCCTGCGATCTCCTGTACGGGGTCCAGGCATTGCCACAGGTGTGCGCGGCTAATGCGCGTGTCGTCGACCTCCCCCCCCCAGTACAGCTCTATGGGAGAGGCGGGGATGCATGAACGCTGCATCTCCGCCTCTCCCATAGAGATACATGGAGGGGGCGTATCAACTCCGGCATCATGCTGCAGCCGACACACCTCCTGCACCGGCGAGCCGAGGAAGAGCCGGGACCCGTATAGGAGATTGCAGGGGTCCCAGTGTTCGGACCCCCAGCGATCAGACACTTATCCCCTATAGCCGTATAGGGGATAAGTGTTATACACCGCAGATCTCCTTTAATATTAATAAAATTGTTAGCGAGGGCTACACTTACATAGACCCCTGGCTGTGGTACAATACCGTAATACTAAGCAATTTATGAATATTTCTTTATTTTATTTATTTCTTTATTTTTTATATAGCAAAAGTTGAGTGTATTTTTAGTGGAAATACTTTATACCTATAAAAATCGATTTTAATACGGTCATAAATAATACATTAGGACGAGAGAAGAAAAGTTGACATCATCAGTTGCCTTGAGTAGGGCGTTAATAATATATTTATTGGCCCCCATTTTTCAAAAATATGGGATGGTTTTTTCACTCCATTATCTCAACAACTTTCCCAATGAGACGTCATTTTTATTTTTTTTCCATTTTCTAACTTTTTAAAAGGAATCGAAGACAAATCTAGGGCAGAAATCCTGGTCGGATAAAGTTTATAGCTCAAACTTAGAATCAAGAGAACCTATTTGGGAGGTCTCGTCTTTGGCAGAACATCCAGAGAAGTTACCTAATCTGTAGGTTACATGTAGACCTTTGGCACCAATATAGCTTTAGGAGAAAATGTTATGTACTGTGTTTATGTTGTACGTTACGACTCTATACATGGTTCCAAGTAGACCCCTGGCTCAAGTTCTCTATGGTATTACAGGAGCTCTTTTTTTTTTTTTTTGGTCATGTGTGTTTTAATAGAAATAAATATTTTTTTTAAATTACAAAGTATTAAAAATTATTTTTTTTTATAAACAATAAAATTTGTATCAATTCGGCACAAACTAAACGTGTTCTAAATTTTACAAAAAATGTCAGATTTGACAAAATGTGAAATTATTGGAATTCGATTCAGATGAATCGCTGACTATGGCGGCCAGCAAATTTGGTGTTAGTCACTTGGCTTAGTACTATACAAAAAAATTTAGGACAATCAATTCTTTTGTTTGAGACAAAACTTATTCTGGTCTTATCCAAGGGATTTTGAGCGATTTACACCCAATTTTAACAAATTTACTAATTTTTAATTAATTAATAATAATACATTGAGAAGGCAAAAGTTGACATGGCCAGTTTTTCAATGGAAGTAGGAATTATTATAAAAAATAAACGCTCAACAAAAATTTTCCCAATAGGGCACAGTAATAACTTTTTGAACTTTTTCCTGCTTTTTGAATTTACTTTGGCACAAATCTGAAGCTAAAATTGTGGTGGACCATGGGTGTATGGCGGGACCATGGGTGTAGTGGTATAGGTTGGTGGGATCAGATGATATTAGCCCCCGGGGGCTGTATGGTATTAACCCCTAGTGTTCGTGACGCCAGTGTGGCTTTCGGGTTCCGAAACACCACACACCCGGAGAGTCCACAACTAGCAATGGTCAAACGGAGGCTTTACTGAACAGAAGACAGGTGTAATTATCTTCACAGCTAAGGCCAGAATTCCCAGAGAGGGGGCCAGGACCCAGAGGACCTCACAGTTTGCTGGACCAATATACTTGTTGTTAACTTGACTTGAAATTAGACTTGACTTGACTATGTGCAGGAGTTGACTTGTTTCAGTGACAGCAGTCACTGCGGCACCCCAGACTTCCGGTGCATGGAGCGAACTTCGCTCCGTGCCAGATGACTTTCAATGCGGGGCGGAGGCTCATGACGTCACGGCCATGCCCCCTCAATGCAAGTCTATGGGAGGGGGCGTCAGAAAGTCTATGGGAGGGGGCGTCAAAAAGTTAATATATTGCATTTATGTTGTAAATGAAGACTTTATACACGGTTACTCCCAGATCCTGGCTGCAGTGCAGCATTGTATCAAAGAAGCACATTTATTTAAACTTTTTGGGAACTTTTTTTATTTTTTTATTTTATTTAACCAGTCAAAATGTTATATATTGTGTTTATATTGGAAATAAAGATTTTATTCATAGTATAAAAAAAAAAATTCAATTATAATACAGTAATAAATAATACAGTGGGAGAACAAAGTGGACATGGCCCATTCCCAAATGAGTACAGAATGGGTGTAATGAAATGGTAGTTGGCCCCATCTCCATACCGCGGTTGTTACTCTTGGACGGGAACTATTTTCCAGTAGTGATTTTTTTTTTTTTCTTCATTGTTCGATCCATTAATCACAATCTTGAATATTTGATCCTGTTCTCTTCTTACCATAAATATGATATTTGCGTGAATTATCTTCATTCAAAGGCTCTGACTTGTATACACATGGGGGGGATTATGTCGGGTCATTTATCATTCGCTCTTGAAACATTTCTACAATCTCACAACTCCGGCCAAAAGCGAATGTTTACAAAAATCACAAGATGTTCTTTATCTGAAGAGTTTATTCACCTGATGAGGGGCCCCGAGCCTGAAATCTGTATAGTGTTATAATTTACCGATCTACCGAGTCTTAGAGTTTGGTCTTGGACAATTGTATCCATAGCAGTTTCCATACATTCCAAAAATTTACTGAATTTTCATTGTTTATTCTAAAAAAATCAAAAACTTCTGAACTGATCAATTTCACAATATATTTCTCATTTGGTGGCAGCATTTTTTTTTTGTTTGTTTTTCTTCTTGCTCTCTAAGAACCAGGGGGGAGAATTTATCAATGTCTGTGTAAATCAAGTTACTTTTCCCACTGTTTGCCAGTGCATACTGGATGTGCACTTGCGCCAAATTTGTAAAAAAAAAAAAAAAAAAAAAAAAGAGAAAAATACATTCCTCACAAAAAGCTAAATAGCTTTTAACCCCTTAACAACAATTGACGTAAATGTACATCATGGTGCCAGGGTACTTAACGCACCATGATGTACATTTACTCTCCGCCATGCGTGGCAGGTCCCGGCTGCTGTCAGCAGCCAGGGACCCGCCGGTATTGGTGGACATCCGCGATCGCGCGGATGTCTGCCATTAACCCCTTAGATCCTGTGATCAATAGAGATGCCCTTCTGTCCTCCCTGAGCTCGCCTTTATATGGATGATCGGATCACCCGCAGCGCTGCCGCGGGCCTCAAATCATCCATAATGGCGGATGGAGGTCCCCTCACCTGCCTCCATCCGTCTCCAGGGGTCTTTTGCTCTGGTCTGAGATTGAGCAGAAGATCACAGATAACATTGATCAGTGCTATGCCCTATGCATAGCAATGAACAGTATTAGCAATCAAATGGTTGCTATAAATAGTCTCCTATTAAAGTGTAAAAAAGTTTTTTTTTTTAAATAACAAAAATAAACATTTTTGAAAAATCTCCTCCCCCAATAAAAATTGAAATCATTACAGTATAAACGTAAAAAAAAAAATAAAAAAAAAGTCCAACATTGCTGCTTTTTTGTCACATTTTATAAAAATTTTTTTTTAATAAAAAGTAAAACCTAAGCAAACTTGGTACCAATAAAAACTAAAGATCACGGCACAAAAAATGAGTCCTCATACCGCCCCGTATACGGAAAAATGAGAAAGCTATAGGTGGTCTAAATAGGGCAATTTCAAACATACTAATTTTGTTAAAATAGTTTGAGATTTTTTTAAGCGCAACAATAATAGAAAAGCATATAACATGGGTATCATTTTAATCATATTGACCCATAGAATAAAGAAAACATGTCGTCATTTTTACCGTAAAGTGTACAGCGTAAAAACAAAACCTTCCAAAATTTGCTAAATTGTGGTTTTCTTTTACATTTTCCCACATAAATAATATTTTTTTGGTTGCGTTGTACATTTTATGGTAAAATAAGTGATGTCATTACAAAGTACAGTTGGTGACGCAAAAAACAAGTCCTCGTATGGGTCTGTGGATGGAAATATAATAGAGTTATGTAACGCTCCGTCACGCTCCGTCCCCTCAATGCAAGCCTATGGGAGGGGGCGTGACAGCTGTCACACCTCCCATAGGCTTGCATTGAAGGGGCGGAGAGTGACATCACACGGGGGCGGAGCCGTGACGTCACAATACTCCGGCCCCGTGATCGCCAGTCAACAGACCCGGAACTAACATGCTCCAGGGGCTGATGGTAACGGGGTGCTGCGTGAAAGATCACGGGGGTCCACAGCGGCTGGACCCCCGCGATCAGGCATCTTATCCCCTATCCTTTGGATAGGGGATAAGAAGTCTTAGCGCCGGAGTACCCCTTTAAGGGGTTAAAGAGTGGTCTGGGCTGGAAAGAGATTGAGTTAGAAAGAAAATTGCGACAATTTTAAATTGTCGCATTTGATAAATCTATAAGATTAATCTAATCATTTAAAGGAGTTTCGATAAAATAACTTTTAGTAGCGAAATGGAATTTAAAAAAAACGACAATATTTATTTATTTTTTCTAAATTGTCGTTTACGCCAAAAATTTTGTTGAATGTACAAAAAAAAGCTGAGTAAGCACGATCACAATTTCCCCTCCCATATTTCTTTTTTGTTGTTGTGGACATTAGGTTTGAACAAGTATTTTTTGCTATATCATGTATTGAAAAACAAATTTCTTTTTATTTTGTTTTAGTTTTTTTTTATTTCTTTTTATATTGTTTTAGTTTTTTTTCTAAACAAAAAATTGCACTGCCATATTCTCAAAACGACAATTTTTTTTTGTCTACCGACTTCCGGGGTTTGAGCTGTAGATTTATTAATAAAAAAAATGTATTTCTATTTTGATCGCATTTTTTTTCCATGTTTTTGAGAGGTAAGGGTGCCAAATAGCTGCAGTGCTTTTATGACAGGGTGTAATAGGAGCAGGGGTCAAGTCCTGCAGGAATGCGTGGGAACTGAGTTCCTGCACTTTTTCTACAATATGAACACCATTCCCATTAGCAGGAGTCCTGTAGGACCAGCCCTTGAGTGGAAATCATGGGTGAGTTCCATCAGTGTTTTTGTCCAGGACTTGACCCCTGAATAGGAGTACAATTATAGTATCTCAGGAAATGTTTAGGTGACACATAGAGGCTACTGACCGGATAATTAGAAGATTTGGTTGCATTCCAAAAATGTTAAAGTGGACATGTGAGCAGGAAAACAAGGGTGTAAATAAGTACATAGTTAGATAGGGCTAGTCATTAGGATTTCAGGAATACATTATTTATTTTGCTAGTCCACTCCACTGCTGAGATATAAGCCTTTTAGTAATTATGCAAATTAGGTCTAAGTGCCCAGAGGGCGTTCCCCACCACAGCAGAACACCAGCTAAGTCTAACCAATATCTTCTTTAACACTGTCCTTTGGCCCACTTGTATTCGCCTTGGCTGTTTGATTCAGAGCAATTAGATAAAGAGGACATTGGCTGGACTTATCTTGACTCTTGCCATGTTTTGGAATGCCCTCTTGGCCCTTAAAGGGGTACTCCGGTGAAAAACTTTTTTTTTTTTTTTTAAATCAACTGGTGCCAGAAAGTTAAACAGATTTGTAAATTACTTCTATTAAAAAAATCTTAATCCTTCCAGTACTTATTAGCTCCTTAATACTACAGAGGAAATTATTTTCTGTTTGAAACACAGAGCTCTCTGCTGACATCACGAGCACAGTGCTCTCTGCTGACATCTCTGTCCATTTTAGGAACTGTCCAGACTAGGAGAAAATCTCCACAGCAAACATATACTGTTCTGGACAGTTCCTAAAATGGACAGAGATGTCAGCAGAGAGAGAGCACTGTGCTCGTGATGTCAGCAGAGAGCTCTGCGTTTCAAAAAGAAAAGAATTTCCACTGTTGTATTCAGCAGCTAATAAATACAGGAAGGATTAAGAATTTTTAATAGAAGTAATTTACAAATCTGTTTAACTTTCTGGCACAAGTTGATTTAAAAATAAAATAAAAAAAAAAAAAAAAAAGGTTTTCACCGGAGTACCCTCTTTAACCCCTTAAGGACCAGGCCATTTTACACCTTAAGGACCAGAGCGTTTTTTGCAATTCTGACCACTGTCACTTTAAGCATTAATAACTCTGGAATGCTTTTAGTTATCATTCTGATTCCGAGATTGTTTTTTCGTGACATATTCTACTTTAACTTAGTGGTAAAATTTTATGGTAACTTGCATCCTTTCTTGGTGAAAAATCCCAAAATTTGATGAAAAAAAAGAAAATTTTGCATTTTTCTAACTTTGAAGCTCTCTGCTTGTAAGGAAAATGGATATTCAAAATAAAACATTTTTGGATTCACATATACAATATGTCTACTTTATGTTTGCATCATAAAATTTATGAGTTTTTACTTTTGGAAGACACCAGAGGGCTTCAAAGTTCAGCAGCAATTTGGAAATTTTTCACAAAATTTTCAAACTCGCTATTTTTCATGGACCAGTTCAGGTTTGAAGTGGATTTGAAGGGTCTTCATATTAGAAATACCCCATAAATGACCCCATTATAAAAACTACACCCCCCAAAGTATTCAAAATGACATTCAGTAAGTGTATTAACCCTTTAGGTGTTTCACAGGAATAGCAGAAAAGTGAAGGAGAAAATTCACAATCTTCATTTTTTACACTCGCATGTTCTTGCAGACCCAATTTTTGAATTTTTGCAAGGGGTAAAAAGGAGAAAATTTTTACTTGTATTTGAAACCCAATTTCTCTCGAGTAAGCACATACCTCATATGTCCATTTTAATTGTTCGGCGGGCGCAGTAGAGGGCTCAGAAGGGAAGGAGCGTCAAATGGTTTTTGGGGGGCATGTCACCTTTAGGAAGCCCCTATGGTGCCAGGACAGCAAAAAAAAACCACATGGCATACCATTTTGGAAACTAGACCCCTCAGGGAACGTAACAAGGGGTAAAGTGAACCTTAATACCCCACAGGTGATTCACGACTTTTGCATATGTAAAAAAAAAAAAAAAAAATGTTTTACCTAAAATGCTTGGTTTCCCAAAATTTTTACATTTTTAAAAAGGGTAATAGCAGAAAATACCCCCCAAAATTTGAAGCCCAATTTCTCCCGATTCAGAAAACACCCCATATGGGGGTGAGAAGTGCTCTGCTGGCGCACTACAGGTCTCAGAAGAGAAGGAGTCACATTTGGCTTTTTGAAAGCAAATTTTGCTCTGGGGGCATGCCGCATTTAGGAAGCCCCTATGGTGCCAGGACAGCAAAAAAAAAACACATGGCATACCATTTTGGAAACTAGACCCCTCGGGGAACGTAACAAGGGGTAATGTGAACCTTAATACCCCACAGGTGATTCACAACTTTTGCATATGTAAAAAAAAAAAACATTTTTACCTAAAATGTTGGTTTCCCAAAAATTTTAGATTTTTAAAAAGGGTAATAGCAGAAAATCCCCCCCAAAATTTGAAGCCCAATTTCTCCCGAGTACGGCGATACCCCATATGTGGCCCTAAACTGTTGCCTTGAAATACGACAGGGCTCCAAAGTGAGAGCGCCATGCGCATTTGAGGCCTGAATTAGGGACTTGCATAGGGGTGGACATAGGGGTATTCTACGCCAGTGATTCCCAAATAGGGTGCCTCCAGCTGTTGTAAAAGTCCCAGCATGCCTGGACAGTCAGTGGCTGTCTGGTAATACTGGGAGCAGTTGTTTTGCAACAGCTGGAGGCTCCGTTTTGGAAACAGTGGCGTACCAGACGTTTTTCATTTTTATTGGGGAGGGGGGCTGTGTAGGGGTATGTGTATATGTAGTGTTTTTTACTTTTTATTTTATTTTGTGGTAGTGTAGTGTAGTGTTTTTAGGGTACAGTCGCACGGGCGGGGGTTCACAGTAGTTTCTCGCTGGCAGCTTGAGCTGCAGCAGAAAATTTGCCTCAGCTCAAACTTGCAGCCGGATACTTACTGTAATCCTCCGCCCATGTGAGTGTACCCTGTACGTTCACATTGGGGGGGGAGGGGGCCAACATCCAGCTGTTGCAAAACTACAACTCCCAGCATGTAGGGTCTATAAGTGCATGCTGGGAGTTATAGTTTTGCAACAGCTGGAGGCTCCGTTTTGGAAACGGTGGCGTACCAGACGTTTTTCATTTTTATTGTAGGGGTATGTGTATATGTAGTGTTTTTTTACTTTTTATTTTATTGTGTGTTAGTGTAGTGTAGTGTTTTTAGGGTACAGTCACACGGGCGGGGGGTTCACAGTAGTTTCTCGCTGGCAGCTTGAGCTGCAGCAGAAAATTTGCTGCAGCTCAAACTTGCAGCCGGATACTTACTGTAATCCTCCGCCCATGTTAGTGTACCCTGTACATTCACATTGGGGGGGGGGGGGGGGGGGACATCCAGCTGTTGCAAAACTACAACTCCCAGCATGTACGGTCTATCAGTGCATGCTGGGAGTTGTAGTTTGCAACAGCTGGAGACACACAGGTTGTGAAACACCGAGTTTGGCAACAAACTCAGTGTTTTGCAACCAGTGTGCCTTCAGCTGTTGCAAAAGCTACAACCCCCAGCATGTACGGACAGCGGAAGGGTATGCTGGGTGTTGTAGTTATGCAACAGCGGGAGGCATACTACTTTGGCTGGGGATGCTGGGGATTGTAGTTATGCAACAGCTGGAGACACACTGGTTTGCTACTTAACTCAGTGTGCCTTCAGCTGTTGCAAAACTACAACTCTCAGCAGTCACCGACAGCCAACGGGCATGCTGGGAGTTGTAGTTATGCAACCAGCAGATGCACCACTACAACTCCCAGCATGCACTTAAGCTGTTCGTGCAAGCTGGGAGTTGTAGTTACACAACAGCTGAAGGTACACTTTTCCATAGAAAGAATGTGCCTCCAGCTGTTGCAAAACCATAAGTCCCAGCATGCCCATAAGTGCATGCTGGGAGTTGTGGTGGTCTGCCTCCTGCTGTTGCATAACTACAGCTCCCAGCATGCCCTTTTTGCATGCTGGGAGCTGTTGCTAAGCAACAGCAGGAGGCTGTGACTCACCTCCAACGATCCTCGCCGCACAGGTCAGTCCCGCCGCCGCCGCTGTCGTCGCTCCTGGGGCCCCGATCCCAACATTAACGCCGGGGATCGGGATCCCCAGCGGAAGAGGAGCGGGTGCGGGAGTGACACCCGCAGCAGGCGCCCTGATTGGTCGGCCGGTAATCCGGCCGACGAATCAGGGCGATCGTGAGGTGGCACCAGTGCCACCTCACCCCTGCAGGCTCTGGCTGTTTGGGGCCGTCTCTGACGGCCCCGATCAGCCAGTAATTCCGGTTCACCGGGTCACTGGAGACCCGATTGACCCGGAATCTGCCGCAGATCGCTGGACTGAATTGTCCAGCGATCTGCGGCCATCGCCGGCATGGGGGGCATAATGACCCCCCTGGGCGATATGCCGCGATGCCTGCTGAACGATTTCAGCAGGCATCGGGCACCGGCTCCCCTCCGGCTAGCGGCAGGGGGCCGGGAAAGGACAGGACGTACTCCTACGTCCTCGGTCCTTAAGGACTCGGAAACGGGGGCGTAGGAGTACGTCCATTGTCCTTAAGGGGTTAAAGGGGTACTCGGATGGAATTTTTTTATTTTTTTTTAAATCAACTGGTGCCAGAAAGTTAAACAGATTTGTAAATTACGTCTTAATCCTTCCAGCACTTATCAGCTGCTGTATACTACAGAGGTAGTTGTTTTCTTTTTTAATTTCCTTTCTGTCTGACCACAGTGCTCTCTGCTGACACCTCTGTCCATGTCCGGAACTGTCCAGAGTAGGAGCAAATCCTCATAGTAAACCTCACCTACTCCGGGCAGTTCCTGATATGGACAGAGTTGTCAGCAGGGAGCACTGTGGTCAAACTGAAAAGAACTACACAACTTCCTTTGGAGCATACAGCAAACTGATAAGTACTGGAAGGATTAAGATTTTTTTAAAAGAAGTAATTTACAAATCTGTTTAACTTTCTGTCACAAGTTGATTTAAAAATATATATTTTCCACCCTTTAAGCCTCATTTGAATAATAACAAAAGGCTTATATCTCATTGATGGAGAAGACTAATAAAATAAAAACATATGCCCTGAAATCCTGATGACTAACCCTACCTAGCCATATGCTTATTTGCATTCTTGGTCAGCTTTAAATGAGCTGACCACCCAACTTAAAGGGATACTCCGGTGAAAAAATTTTTTTTTTAAAACAATTGGTGCCAGAAAGTTAAAAAGATTTGTAAATTACTTCTATTAAAAAATCTTCATCCTTCCTGTAATTATTAGCTGCTGAATACTACAGCGGAAATTCTTTTCTTTTTGAAACACAGAGCTCTCTGCTGACATCACAAGTACAGTGCTCTCTGCTGACATCTCTGTCCATTTTATGAACTGTCCAGAACAACATATGTTTGCTATGGGGATTTCCTTTTACTCTGGACAAGTTCCTAAAATGGACAGATATGTCAGCAGAGAGCACTGTGCTCATGATGTCAGCAGAGAGCTCTGTGTTTCAAACGGAAAAGAATTTCCACTGTAGTATTCAGCAGCTAATAAGTACAGGAAGGATTAAGATTTTTTAATAGAAGTAATTTACAAATCTGTTTAACTTTCTGGCACCAGTTGATTTAAAAAAAAAATAATAATTTTCACCGGAGTACCCCTTTAATCTTAGGCAGTGGTCTCAAACTGTGGCCCTCCAGATGTTGCAAAACTTCAACTCCCAGCATGCCCGGACAGCCAACGGCTGTCCGGGCATGAGGGGAGTTGAAGTTTTGCAACATCTGGTGGGCTGCAGTTTGAGACCACTGCAATAAAGGGATAAGATTAGAAGGAAGCCTTGATTTACCTTTTTAGGGTCAGTGTGGATCCTCTGGAGAAGGCAGACAGGCTTTTGGCTGTCCCGGCATGCTGGGAGTTGAAATTTTGCAACACCTGGAGGGCCACAGTTTGAGACCACTGATCTTAAGTAAACAAATTATAGTCAAATTTTTTTTCTTTTTGTTTTAATTTAAATTTTCTTTTTTTATTTCTAGGCGATATTTTTAATTTGCACTGTTGTATGGGGAATACAAGCCATGAGACAACTCTTCACCAAGATTCCGGAGAAGCAGGAGTGATACTTCAGAACATTCAGAAAATGGCGACCTATAGATTCTATCCCATGAATTTAACCGTCAGCGTTTTCGGATATTTGTAAAGAAAAGTGAGAAAACCTCAGAGATGAGAATATTCATTGTAATGACATCACCAGAAGGGGTGATATATAAGTCGGGTGATTCCTGTCATCTAATGACTGAGCAATAATTAGCGAAATGAAGAAATATTCAATGGGATAAAATGTTTTTATCTGTAAATAATTTGTACAAAATCATTTTATAATAAATATATAATTCTCTGCCAATTCTCATCGGGTTTATTATTTAAAGCAGAAACTGTACCGCTATCTAGTAGAATACAAGAATGGGAAAAAGGGGCATCATAGCATTAATTATATTCTTGTATATAGGAGGCAGTATTATAGTAGTTATATTCTTGTATATAGGAGCAGTATTATAGTAGTTATATTCTTGTATATAGGGGCAGTATTATAGTAGTTATATTCTTGTATATAGGAGCAGTATTATAGTAGTTATATTCTTGTATATAGGTGCAGTATTATAGTAGTTATATTCTTGTATATACGAGCAGTATTATGGTAGTTATATTCTTGTATATAGGGGGCAGTATAATAGTTGTTATTTTCTTGTATATAGGAGCAGTATTATAGTAGTGATATTCTTGTATATAGGAGCAGTATTATAGTAGTTATATTCTTGTATATATAGGAGGCAGTATTATAGTAGTTATATTCTTGTATATAGGAGCAGTATTATAGTAGTTATATTCTTGTATATTGGAGCAGTATTATAGTAGTTATATTCTTGTATATAGGAGACAGTATTATAGTAGTTATATTCTTGTATATAGGAGACAGTATTATAGTAGTTATATTCTTGTATATAGGAGCAGTATTATAGTAGTTATATTCTTGTATATAGGAGCAGTATTATAGTAGTTATATTCTTGTATATAGGAGGCAGTATTATAGTAGTTAAATTCTTGTATATAGGAGCAGTATTATAGTAGTTATATTCTTGTATATAGGAGCAGTATTATAGTAGTTATATTCTTGTATATAGGAACAGAATTATATTAGTTATATTCTTGTATATATATGAGCAGTATTATAGTAGTTATATTCCTGTATATAGGAGCAGTATTATAGTAGTTATATTTTTGTATATAGGAACAGTATTATAGTAGATATATTCTTGTATATAGGAGCAATATTATAGTAGTTATATTCTTGTATATAGGAACAGTATTATCGTAGTTATATTCTTGTATATAGGAGCAGTATTATAGTGGTTATATTCTTGTATATAGGAGCAGTATTATAGTAGTTGTATTCTTGTATATAGGAGGCACTATTATAGCAGTTATATTCTTGTATATAGGAGCAGTATTATAGTAGTTATATTCTTGTATATAGGAGCAGTATTATAGTAGTTATATTCTTGTATATAGGAGCAGTATTATAGTAGTTATATTCTTGTATATAGGAGCAGTATTATAGTAGTTATATTCTTGTATATAGGAGCAGTATTATAGTAGTTATATTCTTGTATATAGGAGGCAGTATTATAGTAGTTATATTCTTGTATATAGGAGCAGTATTATAGTAATTATATTCTTGTATATAGGAGGCATTATTGTAGTAGTTATATTCGTGTATATAAGAGGCAGTATTACAGTAGTTATATTCCTGTACATAAGAGGCAGTATTACAGTAGTTATATTCCTGTACATGGGAGCAGTATTATAGTTGTTATATTCTTGTATATAGGAGGCAGTATTATAGTAGTTATATTCTTGTATATAGGAGCAGTATTATTGTAGTTATATTCTTGTATATAGGAGGCAGTATTACAGTAGTTATATTCTTGTATATATGAGGCAGTATTATAGAAGTTATATTCTTGTATATAGGAGGCAGTATTATAGTAGTTATATTCTTGTATATAGGAGCAGTATTATAGTAGTTATATTCTTGTATATAGGAGCAGTATGATAGTAGTTATATTCTTGTACATAGGAGACAGTATTATAGTAGTTATATTCTTGTATATAGGAGCAGTATTATAGTAGTTATATTCTTGTACATAGGAGACAGTATTATAGTAGTTATATTCTTGTATATAGGAGCAGCATGATAGTAGTTATATTCTTGTATATAGGGGCAGTATGATAGTAGTTATATTCTTGTATATAGGGGCAGTATTTTAGTAGTTATATATTGTAGTAGTATATATTATTTTATTATTTTTCATTATTTTTTATTGCACAAATGGAACAATATTATAGATTGAATATCCTTGTACATATTTTGTCAGTGATAGTTAGCAGATAATTTTATTACAGGACTGACTCCTAATGTTTAGCACCTGTAATAAAATAATCTGATAACTATTGCTCGGGTCAGAAGGTTCTGAATCAGTTTGGGTAGAGGACAATAAACAGTAAAATAAGGTCACTCTATCTGTCACACCCAGACCGGAAAAAAAAATCTTCTTCCTAAGCAATTTAAGCCAGATATAGAGGACGCTCCTCAATACAGAAGAGAAATAGTATCCGGTCCAGCAGTGGAAGCCGAGGAAACTCTCGGGAGCTCCGTAATGATGGAATGAAGATCTGACTGGGAACAGGATCAGGATATTGAAAACCCATTACTGTATCAGAAACATTATATCAGCATTAATCACACATTTGGTTCCTACACTTTACTATTGCTATAGTATTAGACTAATATTAGGTAGAGGCGATTTTAAGCAAAAAAAATACATTCTAAACAAAAATTCCATGCAGATTGGAAAATGCTATTTTTTGTAGAATTTTCAGCGATCTATGTCTGAGTTTTCTTATTAGTATACTATATTTATTGTTGTCTTTAGTGGGATTTGAACCCAAGGCCCCAGCACTGCAAGGCAGCAGTGCTAACCACTAAGTCACCATGCTGCCCTTAGGGCAGCATGGTGACTTAGTGGTTAGCACTGCTGCCTTGCAGTGCTGGGGCCTTGGGTTCAAATCCCACTAAGGACAACAATAAATAAAGACTTATCATTATTAGTATACTAGCAGCTATCTATCACTTGCATTCATTTTGTGATGTCTAGGAATGGCTTAACTCTTTGTAAGATTTTCCAACTTCTTAAAGGGGTACTCCGCCCCTAGTCATCTTATCCCCAATCCAAAGGATAGGGGATAAGATATCTGATTGCAGGGGTCCCGCCGCTGGGGACCCCTGCGATCTCCCTGCTGTACTCGGCATTTGTTTAGAGCGTCGGGTGCAGTGTCGGAGGCTCGTGACATCATGGCAAGTCTATGGTAGGGGGTGTGGCGTCACGAGCCGTGTGGGGGTGGGGGATGACCGTGACATTACAAGCCTCCACCGCGCATAGCCAGTCATCAGGCACGGAGCTAAGTTCGCTTTGTGCACCGGATTTATAGGGTGCTGCACCCAAGAATGCGGGAGTCCTCAGTGGCAGGACCCCTGCGATCAGACATCTTATCCCCTCTTTGGATAGGGTATAAGATATCTAGGAGCAGAGTACCCTTTTAAACTCTCCGTCATTTAAAACAAACTTTTAAATCATATTAAGACAAATCATATTAAAAGTTTTGATCGGTCACTCCAAGGTGTGGGGAGAAGTAAACGATAGGATACTTCACTCCTCGGCTCGCAGCAATCTCCTTTCTGCTTCACTGGACGGTTCCATAGACTTATAATGGGAAGCAGAGCTTAGATTGCTGCAAGCTGAGGAGTGAAGAGCCGTATCATGCACTTCTCCCAGCTTGTTTTATTGTTCGGTGAGGGTCTTAACACCGTGACAACGACCAATCTAATCTTTTGGCAAGTCTCTGTGGCAGGGACTTTCTGAATTATTAGTTTAACCCCCTTTTTTTTTTTTTTGGCTTGCTCTTTTTTCTTTATGCCAGTTTCAATTGTGCACAATTCATAAAATTGTCAAAAGATGACAAATTTGTGCATTTTTAAAAGTTACACCTAAACTTCCAGGGTAAAGTGAAGTGTCCCGATACCCCCTCCCAGATGCTGCGGTATAAAGTTGTCATGTGACAGAGGAGCACTCGCCCTAAGCCTCTAAATCTATATCTATCGCGAGTCTAAATTGTATAACCTTTCATTTGCTTCCCCTGCATGCACTTTAGTAATAAGGAAGTGTAAGGGTTAACATTCTGCTGTCTACTGCCACCACTGGTGTACTAAACAGGTTGCGTGGAACTTTGTTCACATGACCTGCCCTAAGGCAAGTTTCTCCCTAGAAACTGCTAGAAGGTTCAGGGGGAGGAGTCTACTAAGCCCAACCCTCTCTCCCCAGTGGCCAGTTCAGTCCAGTCTAGCTCCGACTATTGAGCCAACGCAGTCTGTCTGCCTCCTGTTAGTCCATGTGAGGAGAGAAGATCTAGGCCTAGTACAGTTTCCTTTTTCACCAGTTAAATGGGCACTCTCATTAAAAATAATTTTTGCTATTGCACTCCTTATGGTAAACAAAAAATCTTTCTAATTGTACTTTGTTAAAAAAAAATGAAGTTTTCTATGTTTTTTGTGTAAAAGAGCTGCCACTAGGTGTCTCCCTACTTGTCCAGAGCACATTTTTCCCAATCTTTTTCATAGACTTTGGACTTCTGCTGGCCTGGCAGAAGTCCAAAATCAGGAAATGCTGAAAGGGGGGTGGGGGGGGGGGGGGGTGCAGCCTTATCCAATCTTAGCTCATCTCACACTGAACTGCTCTGAGCTGTGTGTAGCAGAGTGAGGGAGGAAGTTCTCCCCTGTATGGCTTCAGATGATGTCACGCCTGCTGGGGAACGCCCCTTCCCAGTCTGTGAATCTGACTGAGCAGAAAATACAGAGCAATATCAAGGTAGAAAACTAAAAATATTTTTTTTTAAAAAGGCAGGGGGTGGTTTATCATGATGGGGGCAGTGAACTGGGAGGATTAGAACATTTAACAACATCATGAGAGGTACTCTTCAAGGCCTGCTGTGAAGCAAGCAACTGAGCCCTGGCTTTGCCAGCTTATTAACAACCAGCCCATGTTGACGTTCACTTGTGTCTGGGTTGGTCACGGTGATCACAGCACCATGTGGCATTAAGGAAATGTTACCTGTTGCTATTCCCAGTCTGAGCTGAGAGGGCAAATCATCTCAAGTATCCTGTTCCTGCTTCCAGAAGGAGAATCATCTACACAGAAGAGAGAAGAGCTGAGCAAGTACTCTTCCATAATCACTTAACTATTTCTGTGATTCCAGCCAGTGTTAGTGCCGCATGTCTTAGACATCACAACAGTCTTAAGCTTTCACCCTATCATAGGGAACTGTAATACCCTCAACTGTTAAGTATCTTCAACACAGTCAGACAATCTGTGTAAGTCCTTCTTTGTAGAGATTTATCTGCTTGTTAACCCCTGTTTTGCATTTTAACAACATGTCCGGATTGTTTCTGTTGCATATACCACCAAGGTTTGCCCCACCCCCAGATACCTCAACAAAGTGTACCCCGGGGTCAAAGACTTCCAGCTACAGAAGTTGCTATGGTTCACAGTGGGACCTACAACCAGCCCACAAAGCCATCATTAACCATAGTAGAGACTTTGCCCAAGGGACTACTACCCTCAGTTGCCCTGGACTACACCACCCATCCTCCTTGTAGGCACCACAACAGGGTAGGAGGTTTTGCCTTTGAGGAACTATTAGATTTTTACATTATTTTTCATAGAATTACTTTTCTTAGTTCGCACCCATCGTTCGGAAAAAAATGTTTCGGACACTGGGGCAGTGGAGTACCCCTTTAACCGGTTGATGTCTAAAGACGAGCCGGCTCGTCTGGAAACGGCAACCGTTGTATGACGCGGGCTCCATCTCGAGCCTGCGTCATACCGGGCGGGCCCCAGCTGATTCATGTAGCGATTGCCGCGGCCGGCTATTAAAGGGGTACACCAGTGGAAAACTTTTCTTTTTTTAAATCAACTGGTGCCAGAAAGTTAAACAGATTTGTAAATTTAGCAACAAAGGTACGTGTGTGCACTCACCGCTCAACGGAGACTGTTCAGCATGGGGGTCCGGTCCACGGAACGGTTGGATCACAGCATCGGTGCAGGCAGATAAACAGATTTTTAAATTATATAAACACAATGGAGAGGCTCCTGTCTGTCTGACCGTCAATAAAGACCCGAGCGACCCAACAAACACCTCTACCCACGGTGTAAAAATAGGGACAATATATTAAAAGTAAATGGGGCTCAAAGGTCAAAGATATCTGGTTTAAAATAATTTGTATTTATTAATATAGAATGAAAATGGATTAAATAGGGAATGTACAGGGCCCTTCTACTCCCCTAATTAATTTAATACACAATAAAATATAATATAATAATCCCAATATAAAAATAGCAACTAAAAACTAAAAATAACAACTATAAAATTATTCTGCGATTTGAACCTGTGTAATCAATATGGCGATCTACTAATCCTGTAGAGCAGCACAGTACAAATGTTCATTCAATTGTTCCTGTTCTCAGAGATCTTCAATAAAGCAGATACAATGTAGCAGCTACAGATAACAGTCAATTGATACAGTGGTATAGTATCTGTCCAGCCAGTGGCAACTCGATCCCACCGATATAGTGATACAATGTAGCGCTTTGTGAATAGTGAATAGTCACTTAAAATCAATCTTTAAGCATCTCTGTATATACCGCACATCAAAATATCAAATCAGCCAGTTGGGAATAAACTCCATACAATGCTCACCACTCCCGGGATACCACGGATCTCCCTTCGGTGTAGTCCTGTGGGCCGGCTGTATAGCGTCTTTCGCCCAGTGACTTGCCTCAGTCAGGGATCGTGCTGCTGGAGTCTCGGCCGACTCCTAAGAGCGCAGCACTTGGTGGTGGGCACCGTTTAGGGGGACTGCAGCGCTGTCAAGCGGAGTCCCTTGGTCAGACTAACTGGGAATGGTGGCGGTCAGCAAACATCAGATCCTTATTGTAGATGGCCCGATTGGCTTTTCACTTGTGATTAATGTAACGGCTGGATGCGGTATGCAGAGTAAGTGACCCGGCGGCGTTCCTCGTGCACAGGTCACGCGCTCGGGAGATAGCACACTGCAATAAATGCCTTGGATCTGTCGGATGATCGCTAGTGCTGTCAGGCAGATATTCTATATTGTCAGGCTCAATATCGCATATTTAAAATCGCTGGACGCGTTTCAAAACCATCCTCGGTTTTTTCTTCAGCAGCGGAACGTGTGAATTGACTTGATGGCGGCTGCAGGACTGGACTTCGAGGTCTCCAACACTCTGGACACACACACTAGACAAGACTGCACTGGACCTCAGCAGCCTGGACTACTTCTATTAAAAAATCTTAATCCTTCCAGTACTTTTTATGGGCTATATACTACAGAGGAAATGATTTTCTTTTTGGATTTCTCTGATGTCACGACCACAGTGCTCTCTGCTGACCTCTGCTGTCCATTTTTGGAACTGTCCAGAGCAGGAGAAAATCCCCATAGCAAACATATGCTGCTCTGGACAGTTCCTAAAATGGACAGCAGAGGCCAGCAGAGAGATTTTTTAATAGAAGTAATTTACAAATCTGTTTAACTTTCTGGCACCAGTTGATTTAAAAAAAAAAAAGTTTTCCACGGGAGTACCCCTTTAACCCTTTAGATCGCCAGCTAATTGACAGCGGCGTCTAAAGGGACAGTTAAACCATCCCTGGTGGGTGGTACAGTGGAGTGAATCGCCTCCCCACGCGGCACGATCACATCTGAGGTAGCCTTAGGGCTCACCTCTCCTTCTGTGTCGGCTGCTGCACTATGAATAATAAGGCCTGGCAGGACCAGGCTTTCTCAATCTAACGCAGAGCACACAGATCAATGTGGTTCTGTGAAATCACATTGATCTGTATGAGGAATTGTTACGCCTAGCGCTCCGGGTCCCCGCTCCTCCCCGGAGCGCTCACGGCGTCTTTCTCCCTGCAGCGCCCCGGTCAGTCCCGCTGACCGGGAGCGCTGCACTGTCATGGCCGTTGGGGATGCGGTTCGCACAGCGGGACGCGCCCGCTCGCGAATCGCATCCCAGGTCACTTACCCGTCCCGGTCCCCTGCTGTCATGTGCTGGCGCGCGTGGCTCCGCTCTCTAGGGCGCGCGCGCGCCAGCTCTCTGAGACTTAAAGGGCCAGTGCACCAATGATTGGTGCCTGGCCCAATTAGCTTAATTGGCTTCCACCTGGTCCCTGACTATATCTGACCTCCTCCCATGCACTCCCTTGCCGGATCTTGTTGCCTTGTGCCAGTGAAAGCGTTTAGTGTGTCCAAAGCCTGTGTACCTGAACTTCTGCTACCCATCCTGACTACGAACCTTGCCGCCTGCCCCCGACCTTCTGCTACGTCTGACCTTGCCTCTGCCTAGTCCTTCTGTCCCACGCCTTCTCAGCAGTCAGCGAGGTAGAGCCGTTGCTAGTGGATACGACCTGGTTGCTACTGCCGCAGCAAGACCATCCCGCTTTGCGGCGGGCTCTGGTGAAAACCAGTAGCCTCTTAGAACCGGTCCACTAGCACGGTCCACGCCAATCCCTCGCTGACACAGAGGATCCACTACCTGGAAGCCGAATCGTGACAGTAGATCCGGCCATGGATCCCGCTGAGGTGCCGCTGCCAAGTCTCGCTGATCTTCCCACGGTGGTCGCTCAGCAATCGCAGCAGATTGCCCAACAAGGACAGCAGCTGTCGCAGTTGACCGCCATGTTACAGCAACTTCTGCCTCTGCTACAGCAGCAACCATCTCCTCCGCCAGCTCCTGCACCTCCTCCGCAGCGAGTGGCCGCTCCTAACCTCCGCTTGTCCCTGCCGGACAAATTTGATGGGGACTCTAAACTCTGCCGTGGATTTTTGTCTCAGTGTTCCCTGCATATGGAGATGTTGTCGGACTTGTTTCCTTCAGAACGGTCTAAGGTGGCGTTCGTAGTAAGCCTTCTTTCAGGAAAGGCCTTGTCTTGGGCCACACCGCTCTGGGACCGCAATGATCCTGCCAAAGCCACAGTCCAGGCCTTCTTCGCTGAACTCCGGAGTGTCTTCGAGGAGCCAGCCCGAGCTTCTTCTGCCGAGACTGCCCTGTTGAACCTGGTCCAGGGTAATTCTTCAGTGGGCGAGTACGCCATCCAATTTCGTACTCTTGCTTCCGAGTTATCATGGAATAACGAGGCTCTCTGCGCGACCTTTAAAAAAGGCCTATCCAGTCGCATCAAGGATGTGCTGGCCGCACGAGAGATTCCTGCCAATCTGCAAGAACTCATCCATCTAGCTACCCGCATTGACATGCGTTTTTCTGAGCGACACCAAGAGCTCCGCCAGGAAAAAGACTTAGATCTCTGGGCACCTCTCCCACAGTATCCGTTGCAATCTACGCCTGGGCCTCCCGCCGAGGAGGCCATGCAAGTGGATAAGTCTCGCCTGACCCAGGAAGAGAGGAATCGCCGTAGGGAAGAAAATCTCTGTCTTTACTGTGCCAGTACCGAGCATTTCTTGGTGGATTGCCCTATCCGTCCTCCACGCCTGGGAAACGCACGCACGCACCCAGCTCACGTGGGTGTGGCGTCTCTTGGTTCCAAGTCTGCTCCTCCACGTCTCACGGTACCCGTGCGGATTTCTTCTTCAGCCAACTCCTCCCTCTCAGCCGTGGCCTGCTTGGACTCCGGTGCTTCTGGAAATTTTATTTTGGAGTCGTTTGTTAATAAATTCAGCATCCCGGTGACCCGTCTCGTCAAGCCGCTCTACATTTCCGCGGTCATCGGAGCCAGATTGGACTGCACCGTGCGTTACCGCACAGAGCCCCTCCTCATGTCTATTGGACCCCACCTTGAGAGGATTGAGTTCTTCATTCTCCCCAACTGTACCTCTGAGGTCCTCCTTGGTCTGCCTTGGCTCCGGCTTCATTCCCCCACCATTGATTGGACCACCGGGGAGATCAGGAACTGGGACTCTGCCTGCCACAGGAAATGCCTCTCCCCCCCCTCCCAGTCCCGTCAGGCAAGCCTCTGTGCCTCCCCATGGCCCCCGTCCTGGTGTCACACTGCCCCGTGCCAGGCCTCGCCCTCTGCCCTCCCTCCCCATTCCCACTCCTGCTGTACTGCCTGCCGTTGAGGAAACCCTCCATTCTTTCCCGGTGTCCTCATCCCAGGGGAGGCAGTTACCGGACAAAGAGAAGGGGAGACCTAAGGGGGGGGTACTGTTACGCCTAGCGCTCCGGGTCCCCGCTCCTCCCCGGAGCGCTCACGGCGTCTTTCTCCCTGCAGCGCCCCGGTCAGTCCCGCTGACCGGGAGCGCTGCACTGTCATGGCCGTTGGGGATGCGGTTCGCACAGCGGGACGCGCCCGCTCGCGAATCGCATCCCAGGTCACTTACCCGTCCCGGTCCCCTGCTGTCATGTGCTGGCGCGCGCGGCTCCGCTCTCTAGGGCGCGCGCGCGCCAGCTCTCTGAGACTTAAAGGGCCAGTGCACCAATGATTGGTGCCTGGCCCAATTAGCTTAATTGGCTTCCACCTGGTCCCTGACTATATCTGACCTCCTCCCATGCACTCCCTTGCCGGATCTTGTTGCCTTGTGCCAGTGAAAGCGTTTAGTGTGTCCAAAGCCTGTGTACCTGAACTTCTGCTACCCATCCTGACTACGAACCTTGCCGCCTGCCCCCGACCTTCTGCTACGTCTGACCTTGCCTCTGCCTAGTCCTTCTGTCCCACGCCTTCTCAGCAGTCAGCGAGGTAGAGCCGTTGCTAGTGGATACGACCTGGTTGCTACTGCCGCAGCAAGACCATCCCGCTTTGCGGCGGGCTCTGGTGAAAACCAGTAGCCTCTTAGAACCGGTCCACTAGCACGGTCCACGCCAATCCCTCGCTGACACAGAGGATCCACTACCTGGAAGCCGAATCGTGACAGGAATCTTATGATTCCTCCTAAAAGTCCCCTAAGGGGACTAAAAGTGTAAAAAAAAAAAAGTTAAATAAAAAGTTGAGAAAAACACCCATTAACCCCTTCCTTATTAAAAGTTTTATTCACCCCCCCCCTTTTCCCAAATTCCATATAAAAATATGTAACCATAATAAAAATAAACATATGTGGTATCTTCGCGTGTGTAAATGTCCGAACTATAAAAATATATCGTTAAATACACCGCCCGGTCATTGGCGTACGTGCAAGAAGATTCCAAAGTCCAAAACAGCGTATTTTTGGTCACTTTTTATTTAATGAAAAAATAAATAAAAAGCGATCAAAAAGTCCGATCAGTACAAAAATGGTACCGATAAATACGTCAGATCACGGTGCAAACAATGAGCCCTCATACCGCCCCATACACAGAAAAATAAAAAAGTTATAGGGCTCAGAAAACGACAATTTTAAACGTATTAATTTTCCGGCATGTAGTTACGATTTTTTCCAGAAATACGACAAAATCAAACCTATATAAGTAGGGGATCATTTTAATCGTATGGACCTACAGAATAAAGAAAAGGTGTCATTTTTACCGAAAAATTTATTGCGTAGAAATGGAAGCCCCCAAAATTTACAAAATGACGTTGTTTTTTAGATTTTGTCGCACAATGATTTTTTTTTTGTTTCGCCATAGATTTTTGGGTAAAATGACTGATGTCATTACAAAGTAGAATTGGTGGCGCAAAAAATAAGCCCTCATATGGATGTTTAGGTGCAAAATTTAAAGGGTTATGATTTTTAAAATGTAAGGAGGAAAAAACGAAAACGGAAAAACGTTCGGTCCTTAAGGGGTTAATCTCTCTCTATAGTTAATAAATCTTAAGTAAAGGATTAGTAATAAAACTCTAAGCAGACTTGGCAGTCGTGTCATTGATCGCACCGCTCGTACAGTGAAGGGATTTTTGTGTATTCTCCGGTCTTTTTGTTTAGCTACGAGGCGTTTTCTGGCGTTTTAGTGTCTTTTTTTTTTTTGTGCTAATATTACTACAGCACCGGGGAATTGAGTCTATTTCTTTACGAGTCGGGTTCTGGGAGTGGTGTGTTTGGATGGGATATTTCCCACAGCGAGGTCTGAAATACGACCTCGGAGATATTCAACAATAGGAGAGGATTTAGGAACACATTGCCTAACACACAATCAAACTTTTATTTATTTTTATTAAAAAATAAGTTAAAATGAATAATTTTGCTCGAAGATTTAGAAAGCGACCTTATGTGGCATTTGTCATGTGGGTTGGACTGCCAATCTGGTAATGCTGGGAAATGCCCGGTTGGCCCGGTGTCAGATGTAAGCCCAGTTTGGTGCCCAAAATTAAGCAGTCCAACCAAAGAGATTTGGTTATGGTTCCTTGTCTGAAAGGTCCATTTTTATGTGGATTCCTATATGGCTGAATAGTTTTAGTTGTTTATATACTTCTTTTTAATAAAATTTTTTAAAAAGTCAAACAATTGCAAGATCCAATGGACACAAGAATATGGAATATATATATATATATATATATATATATATATATATATATATATATATATATATACATACAGGTTGGGGGGGGGGGGGGGGGCGAATATACAGCTAAGATCCAAATAGATACTTTAGGGGTATAGGCATAGTGTAAACCTTTGGGGCCATGGTGGGCTGTTCAGTAGACCATCTACCAGGGGGGGGGGGGGGCATGCAAATCACAAAATAGATGATGGCTGACACTGGTAAAGTGGTAAAGTGGTGTCAGCCATTATCTATTTAGTGTTTGGCATGGCCCCCCCTGGTAGATGGTCTGTATCACTCCTTGGCTCTTATTAAGCATTGGAAGTCTGATGCCATTCAGCACCAGGACATAGTGTGTGGCATCGTACGATGTTCTGCCGCCATAAAAGTCATCCATCTAACAGACTATGCAAACTTATACTAGACAGACTAAAGGGGCAATACATGTATCCAACAGCCTGGACCACTGTCTATCCATCTATCTCATATCTATCTATCTATCTATCTATCTATCTATCTCATATCTATCTATCTCATATCTATCTATCTCATATCTATCTATCTATCTATCTCATATATATCTATGTCATATCTATCTATCTATCTCATATCTATCTATCTATCTCATATCTATCTATCTCATATCTATCTTTCTCATATCTATCTATCTCATATCTATCTATCTCATATCTATCTATCTATCTATCTATCTCATATCTATCTATCTATCTCATTTCTATCTATATATCTCATATCTATCTATCTCATATCTATCTATCTCATATCTATCTATCTCATATCTATCTATCTCATATCTATCTATCTATCTCATATCTATCTATCTCATATCTATTTATCTATCTTATATCTATCTATCTCATCTCATATCTATCTATCTCATATCTATCTTTCTCATATTTATCTATCTCATATCTATCTATCTCATATTTATCTATCTCATATCTATCTATCTATCTCATCTCATATCTATCTCATATCTATCTATCTCATATCTATCTATCTCATATCTATCTATCTACCTATCTATCTATCTATCTATCTGTCTCATATCTATCTATCTCATATCCCTCTATCTATCTCATATCTATCCATCTATCTCATATCTATCCCATATCTATCTATCTATCTATCTATCTATCTCATATCTATCTATCCATCTCATTTCTATCTATCTCATATCTATCTCTCATATCTATCTATCCATCTATCTCATATCTATCTATCTATCTCATATATATCTATCTATCTCATATCTATCTATCTCATATCTATCTATCTCATATCTATCTATCTATCTATCTATCTATCTATCTCATATCTATCTATCTATCTATCTCATATCTATCTATCTCATATCTATCTATCTCATATCTATCTATCTATCTATCTATCTCATATCTATCTATCTATCTATCTATCTCATATCTATCTATCTATCTATCTCATATCTATCTATCTATCTCATATCTATCTATCTATCTCATATCTATCTATATATCTCATATCTATCTATCTCATATCTATCTATCTCATATCTATCTATCTCATATCTATCTATCTATCTCATATCTATCTATCTCATATCTATTTATCTATCTTATATCTATCTATCTCATCTCATATCTATCTATCTCATATCTATCTTTCTCATATTTATCTATCTCATATCTATCTATCTCATATTTATCTATCTCATATCTATCTATCTATCTCATCTCATATCTATCTCATATCTATCTATCTCATATCTATCTATCTCATATCTATCTATCTACCTATCTATCTATCTATCTATCTATCTATCTATCTGTCTCATATCTATCTATCTCATATCCCTCTATCTATCTCATATCTATCCATCTATCTCATATCTATCCCATATCTATCTATCTATCTATCTATCTATCTATCTATCTATCTCATATCTATCTATCCATCTCATTTCTATCTATCTCATATCTATCTCTCATATCTATCTATCCATCTGTCTCATATCTATCTATCTATCTCATATATATCTATCTATCTCATATCTATCTATCTCATATCTATCTATCTCATATCTATCTATCTATCTCATATCTATCTATCTATCTATCTCATATCTATCTATCTCATATCTATCTATCTCATATCTATCTATCTATCTATCTATCTATCTATCTCATATCTATCTATCTATCTATCTCATATCTATGTATCTATCTATCTCATATCTATCTATCTATCTATCTATCTATCTCATATCTATCTATCTCTCTATCTGCAGATTGGGTTTAAATGTAGCTTATTTATAATATGATAAGAGGAAGAACCTTAGGAATGTTTTTGTTGACCACCGCTCTGCATATCATTCTAGTATTGTAACAGTGACATCTAGAGGACATTAGTGGAATTTCTGTTGAACATTTTGTAACTTTACGGAAGGCAAAAAAAATACATTGCATGGAAACATAAAATGAATACATTATATTATTGTAGTCAAAATATAAATATAATAGAATAAGAATTAAAGTTGAATGGCAGATACATTACAAATATGAGATTTTTGCCTATTCTAGTAACCAGTAATCTCCAATGTGAACTATACTACCGTATATAAAATGCCTTTTTTGTTTATTTTTATATATACCCCATTTAATACATTGGCGGCACTTTAACGTTACTCTATAAATGCCAGTTCTTAATATACCCCCTTATTATGCTCCTATTTAGACTCTTCTTTATACCTTCCAGGATTAGTATATTTGAAAATAATGCATAATAAATCCCTAAATGCATAATAAATCCCTAAAAAATAATGCATAATAAATCCATAAAAAAGCTTAGACACCAAAATGTATTCAGACCCTAATCTACAAAGGGTATACAGACATCAAAATGGAACACTAAGAGGGCAGTCTAGGGCACTATTACTGTGTCAGGGGCACAATGGGAAGCATCATTCAGGCCCCATGTATGGGAGTCCACTGGGGGGGCATTACTATTGTGCAGGGCACAAAGGGGAAAACTGCTCCTATGTGGGATCCTATGTGGGTTGTTGCTTCCGCTGAGCTGGGCCTTGTGGTGCGCAATAGCCTGGTCACAGTGTTGAGGGTCTCGCAAGGTTATCCCACTCATCATTTGCAAAAAGTATTTGTGTGCATTGTATCAAATTGATTGCATAGTGTAAAGAGGTAAATCTGCATTTATTGTTTATAGATGAATGATGCCTTGGTCACTTGATGCTCCCAACCAATGGTTGCAGACAAAGTCCCTAGTCTAACCTTCATCTCCCAGGAGAAGGGGTGGAGCCAAACCTATGTATGCAGGTTTTAGGCCGGGCTTTTGCCAGAGCAACATCTCCTAGCCCTGCTATTGCTATATATATATATATATATATATATATATATATATATATATATATACCGTATATATATATATATATATATCTCAGGGCCACATGTGCTCTATTTAGTTGGTGCCCCTTTCCTTGCTGTGAGCAAGTTCTGCATTTACAAGAAGTTTTCTTTGTCTTTATCAAGAAAGAATAGGCTGAACAAGGGCCTCTCTGCTAGCGCTGCTTGGCTGCCACCTCATGAGACGTTTACCTGTTATCGTGTTGTACACCAAAGTTATGTGACTCAAGAAAAGTCTACACATTGCACTACAGTAAGCCAACCTGTGACGATCCTCAACTGGGAGCACTCACATCTGGATCACTCATTACACGTGCAGCCGCTAAAAGCAGCTCAGATATTTTCAGTAAAGCTGCTAAATGCAACTTTTAAAGGGACAGTGACCAAATATCCATCCATCCGGCCAAAGAAGCTGTAACATTCCAAGCTGAACTAAATTGAAGGGGTACTCTGCCCCTAGACACCTTTTCCCCTATCCAACAGCAGGACCTCCGCGATCTCCGTGCTGCACCTGACGTTCGTTTAGAGCGTCGGGTTCAACGCCGGAGGCTAGTGTCGTCACGGCCGCGCCCCGCTTGTGATGTCACAGCCACGCCCCTCAATGCAAATCTATGGGAGGAGGCGTGACGGCCGTCACGCCCCCTCCCATAGACTTGCATTGAGGGGGCGTGGCCATGACGTAACGAGCAGGGTGCGGCTGTGACGTCACTAGCTTCCGCCCCACATCGCCGTGCACTGGATGTCTGGGGTGCCGCAACACTAGAATCCTAGTGTCAAAAGGTCTCATTCCTGCACTTCGCATACCGGAACAACCCATTTGACAATAGAGTAGTTGGGTCACAGGGAACATTGGGTTAGCTACACCATGGTCACATGACAAAACAGTTGAAGGACCACTACTCCCAGCTTACCTGCACCACAATTGTTTCCACACACTATAATATCATTTGCATTAATAAAGAATTTATGCTTGAATCGCACCCCATTGGCGTAACCCATCGCTGTGGAGTGTGGTGGCTAAGCCATTATCCATTTCCAGAATCACTTTGACCAGTCCGGTTGTGTGCCTGCAGTTTGTACATCAATATCACTTGTAGATATGAATAGAAAGGCCTTGTTCACACAGTCCAAGTCCGCCGCCTCTGAATAGGGTACCATCTCACCACTCTATCTTGGGGCACAATAACTTCCATGGGGCACTACATCCTTTGTTTCCATTGTCTCTTGCACCATCCTATGCTTCACAGGAGGAGAATATCTACAGAATGTTTTCCCCATATTTATCTTTTACTGGTGAAACAACCTGTAGACACAGTCCTCTTCTTCATCCACCCACAAAACCCTCCTTCTCTCACCCTCCAGTCCTTTCCATCTCCAGGATCTCACACCAATTGGTTGCAACTTACTTGTACTTGTTTCTGCCCCGCGACTAGTTCCGTGAGTGTTCCAATGTTGTATTGACGACCAGCTTTGCTTGGCACAGAGTTGCTCATTACAATTGGATTTAGGGGAAGCAGGGCAGGCGAGCCAATCAGGGGACGGAGTACCGGGTCAATAAGCTGCGGCATCGGTGCTTCTCGGCTCCTGAACAGCAGGACTTTAATGGTGGTCTTCATCCCTTCACTAGCTGACTGTTGCCTGTTTTCTGCCTCTTGCCTGCCATTTTGGATTGAATATCATGTCTCCTGGTTTAACCCCCTGTCTGTTGTTTTGGTATTGCCTCCAGGTTGGATTTTGTTCTGCTCTGCCTCTCGTGGTTCTTACCCCCTGGCCTGTTTTGGCACGTTTCCTTCTGCATTCTGATTCTGCTCTTGTTGTGTTTGTCTGGTTCTGACCCAGTTTGTCTGACATTCCTTTAGAGCCCCATCCATGGACCGTCATCCAGTTGGGGCCACTGTTTAGGGTGGATCATCTAAGTAGGTAGGAGTGGCTGGGGTGTGAGTATCTTTGCACTGTTTCCTACCAAACATGATACCAACATACACCATCTTCACATGGTAGCTCTGTTCCTCTTCAGGCACCAGTCACTTCTCTGGCCCTTTCTATCTCTTACGGAACATTGTGTGCTCCTTGGGGGCGGTACAGGCCCTGATCTCTGCCCAGTCTTGCTGAAAGTTTCTCTTCACCTATGTACTTGTGGTGTCCTAGCACCAAAGGCTGTCCTGTCAGGCCCACTAAGAGACTGTCTGTTCTATTTAATATGTTTGAGCACTTTATCAAATGTTTCTCATGTTTCTCATATGCACTGTAAAATGTTATTTATGTGTGTTGTACCTTTAAGAGCAGAGGAGCAGTGTATGCCATGTGACCCTGCCTACCCAATGGGAGCCCATAAATTGTAAGGTATATAGAGTAGTGGGGGGAAGGGTTACCCCAGTTTCTGCTCAGCTCAAATGTGGTGAGGAAGTGAAGTGGTGTGTGGAGAAGCTCTGAGGGACGTCCAAGAACAAACCTCTTCTCAAATCCTATCCAGTCATTCTGCAAGTGATCCCCTGTACAGTGGAAAGTCAAGTCCTGGCAGAGAAAGTAACAGGACCTTGTCAGAACCCTAGCTGGCCTGGAGAATCACCAGCCTCATATCAAGTCAGTATTAATCAATTGGGTGAAAATCACCATAAGTCCCAGCAAGGCAACATCCTCCCCACTCTGCTTATACTGTTGGCGTGTGATACCATCTGCACCAGCTCAGTAAAAGGCAGTTATCCGTAACCTGAAGTCGGTGTGTTTCTTTACTCCCCGTGTCTGGCCCAGGAGATGCTGTCTCTACCTTGGATTGTGTATAGGTTAACGGTGCTCTGGCGTCACAAAGTGATCAGGTATTCCTTGCACCCCCGTATCAGCACATACTTGCTGCACACCCACAGCTGCGAGAAGCCCATAACACACAGATATATCAATGCACCTCAGCCCAGAAACACCGTTCCAAGTGTCATCGACTCTTTTAGCCCCAGGTGAGTCTATGGAACCATTGGACATATGCAACATTTAATGCGTTACATACTAAGAATTCATCGGCATGTAATGTGTTAAATGTTAATTTTTTCATTTCACTAAAAATGAAAATTCTGATATCACATTTTACTGAATAAATTAGTTTTTGTCCTTTTCATTCAGTTCATGATAAAACCTGAAATTGGCGAGGGATTCGGTAAACAGTTGTTATTAGGGAAGAAGCTGATGGAGGTTACAGTAATATCTGCTGCGTGCGTCCGCTCCCGTGGATCGTCTATTATCTGGCACATTCTCTGACAGCTCTGACAAGTCATTCTGTGCGGTAAACAAGGTGTTCACTGATAAATGCTTAAAAATAGCTGCAACTACCTGAGCGATCAGACAGCCCATAATGCACCTGGGCTCGTTCACTGGAACGTGGCCAAAATGGTGATAGAATAGCAAGATATGGAGTAGATGTTTGAGAGTTTTTGGGGGGATGCTAAACAGGGGTGTAATGATCACAGTAACTGGGGAAAGGCGTCATCTGGGGATCTGAGACACATGTCCCACACAGTTGAAATTGCGTTGCGCCCGTGACGGGGCAGAGCTGGTGGCGCCATCCATTTACTTCAGCCAAGGCTTCCAGTGCAGGAAACATCTCTGTATGACGCTGCCTGAACTGGGACTAAGAGAGGAGGAGCCAATGGGAACAGGAGCTGCCGAAGAATTATGTAGAGGTGAGTAAAGGGGTAGTGTGAGGAGCCCTTACTACTATGTGGGGGCAGTATTGAGGCTCAACTACTATATGGGGGCAGTATGGGGGCCTAGCTCCTGTATGAGTGCACAGAGTGATCTAGCTGCTATATGGGGGCAGTATAGGGGCCAAAATACTATATGGGGTAGTATGCAGACCTATCATTATATGTGGGCAAAGATGGGGGCGTAACTACTATATGGGGGCACAGAGTGGAGCCTGATACTATATGGGGGTAGTATGGAAGCAAACTACTAAAGCACTAAAGGGGCTTGACTACTATATAGGGTCAGTATGTGGTCCTAACTACTTTATTGGGGCACAGAGTAGGCCAAAAACTATATGGGGCAATATGTATATATATATATTTTTTTTGTATCTTATAACCAATCGAGATGTTGGGGTTTTGCTTTTTAGGCGGTAGATAATTTTCCTCCTTTTTGGGTGAAAGCTCCCTGTAGGTAATTAATTCCTCCTACATTTGGTAAATACCCCCAGTAGGTAGATAATTCCCTCCCCCTTTAGGTAGAAGCCTCCAGTAGGTAGATAATCCCTCAGTTAGGTAAAAACCTCCAGTAGGTAGATAATCCCTCAGTTAGGTAAAAACCTCCAGTAGGTAGATAATCCCTCAGTTAGGTAAAAACCTCCAGTAGGTAGATAATCCCTCAGTTAGGTAAAAACCTCCAGTAGGTAGATAATCCCTCGGTTAGGTAAAAACCTCCAGTAGGTAGATAATCCCTCGGTTAGGTAAAAACCTTCAGTAGGTAGATAATCCCCCTTTAGGTAAAAGCCTCTGGTAGAAGCCTCCAGTAGGTAGATAGATAATCCCTCTTTAGGTAGAAGCCTCCAGTAGGTAGATAATTCCCCTTTAGGTAGAAGCCTCCAATAGGTAAATAATCCCTCCTTTAGGTAAAAACCTCCAGTAGGTAGGTAATCCCCTTTTAGGGGAAGATACCTACTCTGGACCAGTTGATTTAAAAAATAAAAAATAAAGTTTTCCACCGGAGTACCCCTTTAAAAGCAATTAGAAGGTTGATGCACGACACCAGTGGTGCCGTGCATCAACCTTCTAATTGCTTTTAAAGGGGTACTCCCCTGGGAAATACATATTTGTTTTTTATCAACTGGTGCCAGAAAGTTTAACAGATTTGTAAATGACTTCTATTTAAAACTCTTAATCCTTCTAGTACTTATCAGCTTCTGTCTGTTCCACAGGAAGTTCTTTTCTTTTTGAATTTCCTTTCTGTCTGACCACAGTGCTCTCTGCTGACAACTCTGTCCATTTTGGGAACTGTCCAGACTAGAATCAAATCCCCATAGCAAACCTCTCCTGCTCTGGACAGTTCCAAAAATGGACAGAGGTGTCAGCAGAGAGCACTGTGGTCAGACAGAAAGGAAATTCAAAAAGAAAAGAACTTGTGTGGAGCATATAACAGCTGATAAGTACTGGAAGGATTAAGATTTTTTTTATAAAAGTAATTTACAAATCTGTTTAACTTTCTGGAACCAGTTGATTTAAAAAACAAAATGTTTTTCAGTGGAGTACCCCTTTAACTCCTTAACAATGCAAGATGTATATTTACGTCCTCCGCCGGCTCCGGCGATATGCTGCGGGATCACGCGGTGTCCCCGCGTCATATCGGGTCGGTCCCGGCGATCAACGGGACCCACGGCTAATACAGGACATCACCGATCGCGGTGATGCCCTGTATTAACCCTTCAGACGCAGCGATCAAAGCTGACGGCCGCGTCTGAAGTGAAAGTATCCCGGCTGCTCAGTCGGGCTGTTCGGGACTGCCGCGGTGAAATCGCGGCGTCCCGAACAGCTTACAGGACACCGGGAGGGACCTTACCTGCCTCCTCGGTGTCCGATCGACGAATGACTGCTCCGTGCCTGAGATCCAGTCAGGAGCAGTCAAGCGCCGATAACACTGATCACAGGCGTGTTAATACACGCCAGTGATCAGCATGAGAGATCAGTGTGTGCAGTGTTATAGGTCCCTATGGGATAACAATGATCAGTATAAGAGATCAGTGTGTGCAGTGTTATAGGTCCCTATGGGATAACAATGATCAGTATAAGAGATCAGTGTGTGCAGTGTTATAGGTCCCTATGGGATAACAATGATCAGTATAAGAGATCAGTGTGTGCAGTGTTATAGGTCCCTATGGGATAACAATGATCAGTATAAAAAAGTTTAAAAAAAGTGTTAATAAAGGTCATTTAACCCCTTCCCTAATAAAAGTTTTAATCCCCCCCCCCTTTTCCCATAAAAAAAAGTAAAACAGTGTAAATAAAAAAAAAATAAACATATGTGGTATCGCCGCGTGCGTAAATGTCCGAACTACAAAAATATATCATTAATTAAACCGCACGGTCAATGGCGTACGTGCAAAAAATTTCAAAAGTCCAAAAAAAGCATATTTTTGGTCACTTTTTATACCATTAAAAAATGAATAAAAAGTGATCAAAAAGTCCGATCAAAACAAAAATCATACCGATAAAAACTTCAGATCACGTCACAAAAAATTAGTCCTCATACCGCCCTGTAAGTGGAAAAATAAAAAAGTTATAGGGGTCAGAAGATGACAATTTTAAACGTATACATTTTCCTGCATGTAGTTATGATTTTTTCCAGAAGTGCAACAAAATTAAACCTATATAAGTAGGGGATCATTTTAACCGTATGGACCTACAGAATAATGATAAGGTGTCATTTTCACCGAAATATGCACTGCTTAGGAAACGGAAGCCCCCAAAAGTTACAAAATGGCGTTTTTTCTTCGATTTTGTCGCACAATGATTTTTTCCCCGTTTCGCTGTGAATTTTTGGGTAAAATGACTAATGTCACTGCAAAGTAGAATTGGTGACGCAAACAATAAGCCATAATATGGATTTGTAGGTGGAAAATTGAAAGGGTTATGATTTTTAAAAGGGAAGGAGGAAAAAAACGAAAGTGCAAAAACTGAAAAACCCTGAGTCCTTAAGGGGTTAATGATATCTTCCACTGGATAATCATTTATTTCCCTGGATTCTGGAACAGCGCCTGTTGCATAAGGTTCTTTATTCTGATACTATTGTTCCTTGAGACGGGATCGGGGGTGCCCTCTTCCTGCAACCTTTCAGGCTTAGCAGTTCATCTCCACAGAACAAGTTTGCTACCCCTGCATAGGGGGGATGTGCGCAATTTACTATACACCAGGGGAGCGGCCACTCAGAAGGCCGGCGTTTATTTTTGTTCACTTGGGCATCTTGCCTTAGGTAATTTTTTTGTATACCTAAAAAACCGCCATCAAAAGCGCCCGAAAAACTGCCACAGCTGTTTCCTGTGCTTTGGCATTTTTTTCTGGCGTTTTTGCTCTTCCATAGACTATAATGGGCAAAAAACGCCAAGATTTAGTGGGGGGGGGGGGAAACGCCATATTCTCGACATGCTGACGTTTTTGAAAAACTGCCAGGAAGCCCAAAATTGCAAAAAAAAACAAAAAAAAAAAAAAACGCCAAGAGGATTAAAAAAACGCCACAGTGAAAAACGCCAAGTGGATTTTGCATGTTGCGATTTGCCATAGACTTGCAGCTAACACGAAAAAAACGCCATGTGGCATAATTGGCTTTTTTTGGGGGAAAGTGGAAACCTAGCCTAAAGGGGTACTCCGGTGGAAAACATCAACTGGCACCAGAAATTTAAACAGATTTGTAAATGACTTCTATTAAAAAAAATCTTAATCCTTCCAGTACTTATTAGCAGCTGTATGCTACAGAGGAAATTCTTTGCTTTCTGAATTTCTTTTTTTTTTTGTCTTGTCCGGAGTGCTCTCTGCTGTCACCTCTGTCCAGGTCAGGAACTGTCCAGAGCAGGATAGGTTTGCTATGGGGATTTGCGCCTGCTCTGGACAGTTCCTGACACGGACAGAGGTGTCAGCAGAGAGCACTGTGGTCAGACAGAAAGTTCAAAAAAGAAAATCATTTCCTGTATAGCATACAGCTGCTAAAAAGTACTGGAAGGAGAAAGATGTTTTAATAGATGTAATTTACAAATCTGTTTAACTTTCTGGTGCCAGTTGATTTAAAGAAAAAAATGTTTTGCCACCGGAGTACCCCTTTAAGGTATTATAAGAAGATGGCAGGGGTCACTTCTCCGGGGATCAGCTCCGTGTGACATCACCCTATACGTCTCCCATACGTCTATACGGCTCAGGTTAGAGGATGTCTCCGTGTCCGGGTCATGCGGATGATTAGATCAGACGGTATTTATAGAAATGTAACCGTTTTAACTGGGGACAATAAATGACACAAACATGGTATGGAGTGGAGGGAGAGGGGGAGGGGGGGGGGTCAGGTGACAGCAGACGGAACGTTCTGTGATGTCATCATTAATGGTGACATTAGGCTTTTTATCTAGGAATAGAAAAGAAAGAGCCAATTTCTTCCAAAAACAGCGCCACACCTTTCCTCAGGTTGTGTGTGGTATTACAATTTGGCTCCATTCATTTCAGTGAAAATGAGCTGCAATATCTGACACAACCTGAGGATAGGGGTGGCGCTATTTTTGGAAAAAATTTGCTCTTTTTTTTTTCTAATCCCTTTAACCTACGATGATCTGGAATCTCTATAACAGTGGTCTGAAACTGTGGCCCTCCAGATGTTGCAAAACTTCAACTCCCAGCATGCCCGGACAGCCGTTGTACATAGAAGGAAGGGAGTGAATGTAATGTTTATTCTTACAGTCTGTCTCCTGCATATGTATTGTTTTTGGGCTCTCTCTTTTTGTGAATTGGGTATTTCCTGTTGGAGTTTGTACCCTCAAATTACAAATCCCATAATTCCTTGTTTGTAAGGTCAATTTTCTCCCTCCCACACATCAGCCAATGAAACACACCTGTGATCCCTTCAATAAAGTGTTTTCTGACCAGGGTGCCTCCAGCTGTTGCAAAACTACAATTCTTGCAGAATGATACTGTGGTAGCTTGGGGGGGGGGGGGGGGTGTAGGGTTGAGCAGGGGTGTTGACAATGTAGTGTTGCTGGGTATAGGTTTAAAGGGGTACTCCGGCACTTAGACATATGGGGACCCGCCGCTGGGGATCCCCGTGATCTTGCACTCAGCACCCCAGTTAAAGTCAGTCCCCGGAGCGTGTTCGCCCCGGGTCTGATTACTGTCGATCACGGGGGCCGGAGCGTTGTGACGTCACGCTCCGCCCCCTCAATGCAAGCCTATGGGAGGGGGCATGACAGCTGTCACGCCCCCTCCCATAGGCTTGCAGTGAGGGGCGGAGCGTGACGTCACACGGGGGCGGAGGCGTGACGTCAGACGCCGCCGACCCCTTGGTCACCAGTAATCAGACCCGGAGCGAACACGCTCCGGGGACTGACTTTAACTGGGGTGCTGAGTGCAAGATCACGGGGGTCCCCAGCGGCGGGACCCCCACGATCAGGCATCTTATCCCCTATCCTTTGCATAGGGGATAAGATGTCTAAGCGCCGGAGTACCCCTTTAACTCTTGATTGTCGTGACGCCAGGGTGAGGGCTTCCTCTAGCTATATATGTCCTACCGCCACCCGTCCCAAGAGCGATAGGGAGGAATAAAGGATTGTCCACAGACGGAATTGTAATCAACTTGAAATAACTTTACTGCAGATTTTATGCAGGATGCAATTAACAGTCTTTACAAGAGGACCGGGATTTAGGCTCCTCACAGGTTGGCTGGGACTTTGTAGGAAATAAGCTCCTTTTGTACGCTGTTCCACTGAATTTAGGGGTATGTTTAGGTTCTGTAGTCACGTAGGATTTGGTAGGCATTATGGTACATCACATGACCTATCACATGACCCAAAGGTCCTTAAGCTTAGCATAACAGAATTATTAAATATCACATGACCTATGGTCCTGTACATTAATTACACTATAATAAAATATATTAAATATATACATTTTTTATGACATTAGGAGGCGACTAGAGGTTAATCCACCAAGAAAGCCCTATCAGCACAGAGGAACTCTGACTATGGGGACCCACGACTAAGGTACGGGACCAGGTCCAGTACCGGGACACCACAATACCACCCGTTGAAGCAAAGACACTTTTGCTCTTATCACCTGACTAGTGATGTAATGTCTCGGCCATAGTGCAACCTGGGAAAACCTGAGACGACAGTCATTTTGTATGCTGTTAAAAATAAAGATCAGAGAAGAATTGCGAGACCATCAAACACAGGTACAGACACTATATTATGAACGACACTAACTTTACAGCCCCTGTAGCACAGTCAAATAAAAAAATCCCGGAATACCCCTTTAAATGGAAGAGGATCTCAGCTCTGTTCAATTGGGATGCAAGCTTGTCCTTCTGCTGGATAGGCCGGTGGTTCTGGAAGCCGTGATAGACTGGAGGTCATGGACAGCTTGTCCACTCGAGGTGGAAGTGGCCTTGGTGGCCAGGGATGGTTGCCCATTGAAAGCTGTGGTGGTCCGGAGGCCGGGAATAGCTTAAATGGCGATACTCCGTCATACCGCTGGGGAACCCCCCCTCCCGATCTCCCTGCTGCACTCGGCCCTTGTTTACAGTGTCGGGTGCAGTGCCAGAGGCTCGTGATGTCACGGCCATGCCCCTTCAATGCAAGTCTATGGGAGGGATGCCCCTCATGCCACCTCCCATAGACTTGCATTGAGGGGCCATGGCCGTGATGTCACGAGCCTCCGCCCCGCATGGCCAGTCATCCGGCACAGAGCAAAATTTGCTTTGTGCACTGGATGTCTGGGGTGACGCAGACGAGATCATGGGGGTCACATGCGGTGGGACCCCCGCAATTAGACATCTTATCCCCCTATCCTTTGGATAGGGGATAAGATGTCTAGGGGTGGAGTACCCCTTTAAATATATATGAGTCTCTGAAGGGGGAAAGATTTGGCTGCTTTGCCAAAAGGGGCACAAGGAAGATATCACATAGAAAACATTCGCAAATTGGGGCAAGTGCTCGTGCCGTGAGTAACCAAGGCTGGCCCAAGGGTCATCATGTGGTGATCACAGGACAGTGGATGGTGTCTGTCTGCTGGGAGTTGTAGTGCTTGAGTGAGTGCACTGGTAGTGATAGCTTCTGTTCCCATGGGCACATCTTTTCCCCAGAATGCATTGCTTACCTCACCTTTTCATCAATGCCCTTCTACCCTCCCTAGTTCCCTGTCTAGACTTGCTGCAGAAATGTGCATAATACAGCAGACTATCACACAATCAGTGAGGCTGCAGAACCTGCTGTATTCATTTCCAGCCTGCTCCTCTGCCTGTTCAGCTGTAAACACACCACATCTGCTTCAGATCAACTCCCCTCTGCTGCTCTATGACAGTGCTCACACACCTGTAAGATCAGGTTCAGGACTACAACACTCCACTGGACTGGAGAATGGGAGTGACTTTATCTCCAGAACCTTCAGTCACTACCAAGATCTGGACCCAAACTCCAGTCGTATGCCACTGAGGCAAGAAGCCGCAATGGTATCACTCAGGACTAGAGCTCAGAGACTTGATCCAGACATGGCTCCTTAAAGGGGTACTCCGGTGCTCCAGTGTTCTGAACATTTTGTTAAAAACGCTCGCAGCTAGAGGCCGCGCCCCTGTCACGCCCCTTGTGAGGTCACACCATGCCCCCTCCATTCATGTCTATGGGAGGGGGCGTGTCGGCCAACACGCCCCCTCCCATAGACATGAATGGAAGGGCGTAGCGTGACATCATGAGGGGGCGTGACCTTGACGTCATGACCACTACCAGTTATATACCGTGGGGTAATAGTTTTATTTAAATACAATTTTCTCAAACCGCAAAACCCCTTCAATAATCTTCACCCAGGTTTCCCAGGGGCTGAATGGAATTTTTTGGGTAACATGAGGGTCACTCTACTTTCCCCATATCCAGAATGGCAGATCTGACTGATAATTCCTGCAGCAGCCTTATTACCGTCCAGCCTTCCCAGGACCAGACACGGCCGACGGATTTCTCATCACCCTGAGGAAGATGGTTCCAGGATTTACATTTATTAGAGTTTTCTTAGATTGGAAGAGGAAATGCATTTTGAGACTTTTCTTTGCGTCTTGAGTGAATTCTATTTGACCAACTGAGATTTGTTTTGTGTTTTGTGTCTTCGGCCCCTGAGACGGTGAAAATTACATTTTCTTTTCTTTTCTCAATATTTCATTTTCTTTGCTCTAAGATTGAAGGTTTTTATCCCCCGCAGTGCGGATTATCATCACAGTGTGACGGGAGGAAAGTCTCCTGGGCTGGAGGGTGAACTATAGTAGGACACGTGGAGCAGAGGGGAGTTTGTAATTCGGAACAACTCATCCTGTTATCTGCAGTTTACATAGGAGGGTTGGATGCCGATTGCTCTTAGTACAATCTATTGCTGCCATTGTTCTATGTTATCTGCAGATTTGATTGTATTGTGGACCCTTAACATCTATGATCAGTGACTTTAACTGCATTGTCCTTTAGGGCCGTGTTCACACATTCAGTCATTTTATTGTCATTACTGAATACAATGCTAGGAACAGATCATAAATGGACGGCACTTAGATAGATAGATAGATAGATAGATAGATAGATAGATATGAGATAGATAGATAGATAGATAGATAGATAGATAGATATGAGATAGATAGATAGATAGATAGATAGATATGAGATAGATAGATAGATAGATAGATATGAGATAGATATATAGATAGATAGATAGATAGATAGATATATAGATAGATATGAGATAGATAGATAGATAGATAGATAGATAGATATGAGATAGATAGATATGAGATAGATATGAGATAGATAGATAGATATGAGATAGATAGATAGATATGAGATAGATATGAGATAGATAGATAGATATGAGATAGATAGATATGAGATAGATAGATATGAGATAGATAGATATGAGATAGATAGATATGAGATAGATAGATATGAGATAGATAGATAGATAGATATGAGATAGATAGATAGATATGAGATAGATAGATAGATAGATAGATATGAGATAGATAGATATGAGATAGATAGATATGAGATAGATAGATATGAGATAGATAGATATGAGATAGATAGATAGATAGATAGATATGAGATAGATAGATATGAGATAGATAGATATGAGATAGATAGATAGATAGATAGATATGAGATAGATAGATAGATAGATAGATATGAGATAGATAGATATGAGATAGATATGAGATAGATTTGAGATAGATAGATATGTGGTGTCCCAGTACCTTATTGCATACCGTACCTAGTGATACCGTACCTAGTGTGGCAGTCCCCAAAATCAGAGTAATTACGCTCAGGTAGGATCCCCCAGGTGGGACAGCCCCTAGTCGCCTCTCCTCTACTCTAATTCTATACTGTTAGTACATGTACATATTTGGTAATAATGTATATTTAATATAATGTATAGTACTAACCTTGTTTAGCGTTGCAGGACCTTCGGTCATGTGACTATGTTTTTTATCCTCTATGGTATGTTGGAGGACCTTTGGAGGTCCTTGGGTCACATGTTACCCATAATCCTTTGTAATGGTGATTGACATCAGTATTGGACCTGTGGTAGCCCTTGGGGGGTGTATGGTAGGGATGGTATGATGTTGATATATGAGGGGTGCCACCTATAGGTAACTATGTCTAGTTTAGCTGAGATCCCAAGTCATGTTTCAAGGCTCTTTTATGGGTCAGATGTTAACTAACAGCAGTATTTTTCAAACAGTGTGCCTCCAGCTGTTGCAAAACTACAACTCCTGGCTTGCCTAGTTCTGGTGGAGGGTAATGGTCCATGGGAGAAAGTATGCAAAAAAGCCCTTGTCCAGAAGATAGAAAATTGGCTCTCTAGTTCCACCTATAGGTAACTACCCTGTTAGTCAGTTTTTTCCAAACAGTGTCCCTCCAGCTGTTGCAAAACTACAACTCCTAGCATGCCTGGACAGCCTTCGGCTGTCCGGGCATGCTGGGAGTTGTAGTTTTGCAACAGCTGGAGTCACCCTGGTTGGGAAACACTGGTCTGACTCATAAAAGAGCCTTGGAACATGACTTGGAATCTCAGTCAAAATTGACATTTAACTATACACATCTGTTTTGTGGTTCTTGTCCCTCTTAACTGTCATTAAAATAAATAAAATAAATGTTTGCTCTTGCACTCCTTATGGTAAATAAATAATAAAGATTTCTAATGTACCTTGTTTAAAAAAAATGAAGTTTTCTATGTTTTCTTTGTATTTAAAAAAGTTGCCACTAGGTGTCTCCCTACTTGTCCAGAGCACATTTCCCCCCATCTCTTGCACAGACTTTGGACTCCTGCTGGCCTGGCAGAAGCCCAAAATCAGGAAATACAGTCTGGAGTGTTGAAGGGGGGTGTGTGCAGCCTTAGCTAATCATAGCTCATCTCACACTGAACTGCTCTGGGCTGTGTGTAGCAGAGTGAGGGAGGAAATTCTCCCCTGTATGGCTTCAGATGATGTCACACCTGCTGGGGAACGCCCCTTCCCAGTCTGTGATTCTGACTGAGACTGAGCAGGAAATACAGAGCAACATCAAGGTAGAAAACTAAAAAAATAATAAAAATAAAGGCAGGGGGTGGTTTATCATGATGGGGGCAGTGAACTGGGAGGATTATGAAATTTTACAAGATCATGACAGGTACTCTTTAAAGGGGTACTCCGGTGGAAAACTTTTTTTCTTTAAATCAGCTGGTGCCAGAAAGTTAAACAGATTTGTAAATTACTTCCATAAAAAAAAATCTTAATCCTTCCAGTACTTATTAGCTCCTGAATACAACAGAGGAAATTCTTTTCTTTTTGGAACACAGAGCTCTCTGCTGACATCTCTGTCCATTTTATTAACTGTCAAGAGCAGCATATATTTGCTATGGGGATTTTCTCCTTCTCTGGACAGTTCCTAAAATGGACAGAAATGTCAGCAGAGAGCACTGTGTGCCAAAAAGAAAATAATTTCCTCTGCAGTATTCAGGAGCTAATAAGTACTGGAAGGATTAAGATTTTTTTAATAGAAGTAATTTTCAAATCTGTTTAACTTTCTGGCACCAGTTGATTTAAAAAAAAAAAATAAATAAATAAATAAATAAATAAAAAGTTTTCAACCGGAGTACCCCTATAAGTACAAAACAAGGTGCTGATTGAGACTTAGTTCTCACAGCTGACAGTTTGTTACAGTTGCATCCGGTCTAAACTGTGGCCCCTGAGCTGAACACACCAGCAGCACCAATCCTGCTACATTGTATCAGTACAAGTAAAATGTATCAATGGAGATTATTTGTTTTCAAAACAACCATAGCTGAGGCATTGCGATTCGGCCTTAAGCTGAGCCAATAACAAACTCAGCAGACTCGACTCTGCTGCATCCAAAATCAGGTTCCTAATCCACCTCATGAGAGGGACGGCTTTGCTTTTTAATGATGCAGACCATAGTCCGATCGCAACGGAAACAATAGCCTTTCACGATAATCCAAAACTAATGTAGCACTGGAGGCTTATATAACAGCAATGCCCATCCCGAAAATAATCCTTTCTGCCAGACCTCACATGCTCCCGTCTGAGACTCAGAAGCCGTATCCAGCCCCCCCCCCCCCCCCAAAAAAAAACCCAGCAGACCGGTCACCAAGGTGTTAACAGCAAATGCTAAGTGCAGATACAATGTCAGCGCCGTGATTGCTACAATGTAACAACCGGTCATTTTATTTCTAAATATAATGTTCCGGCTTTGGAGATCGCCGCTGGGAAACATTAGTATCCAGAATTAATCTGAGTATTAACCTTTTGTGGCGCTGATTATTTATGGCGTTCTGTGCGGGATGTGATGTCACGTCTGCAGGCGCGAGGGGCCTCTCGAAGCCGCCCGGGTCGTCCTGATCAACCACAAATACAATGAGTCGGCGACAGTTTACGCCTTTTTATCTTCGGCAATAAACCCCCGACTCTGAAACTTGGGTCTTAGAGCCGAAAAAATAAGTAAATAAACAAATATATACTCGGAAGTGTCTTCGAAATAAGGAGGCGACAGCCCAAATCCGATTCCGGCAAAAGGATAATATCAAACCATAAACATATTGAAACAACCGGATTTGTCATTTCGGAAAGATGGGAGAATAAAGAACCTTCTGATAATGATAGAGACGGGAAGACAAATCTACTCTGGCTACTTCCTAATTCTATGAAAATAATGAATGGCTTTCCCTTTCCTTCCCCCCGCTGCCTTCCTTAAAGGGGTACTCCGGTGAAAAACTTGTTTCTTTTAAATCAACTGGTGGCAGAAAGTTAAACATATTTGTAAATTACTTCTATTAAAAAATCTTAATCCTTCCTGTACTTATTAGCTGCTGAATATTACAGAGGAAATTCTTTTCTTTTTGGAATGCTCTCTGATGACATCACGAGCACAGTTCTCTCTGCTGATGTTATTATAATAATGTTTTATTTATTGTTGTCCTTAGTGGCATTTGAACCCTAGTACCCAGCACTGCAAGGCAGCAGTGCTAACCACTGAGCCACCATGCTGCCCCTAGCATACATCTGCTGTGCATCTGCTATGTATGGTTGCTAAAATGGACAGAGATGTCAGCAGAGAGCACTGTGCTCGTGATGTCATCAGTGTTCCAAAAAGAAAGGAATTTCCTCTGTAGCATTCAGCAGCTAATAAGTACTGGAAGGATTAAGATTTTTTTAAATAGAAGTAATTTACAAATATGTTTAACTTTCTGCCACCAGTTGATTTAAAAGATAAAAGGTTTTCACCGGAGTACCCCTTTAATTCCTTCCTTCCTCTCTTTCCCACTTAATCCCTTCCTTTAAAGGAACAAGGAAAAAGAAGACCTGTATCACTAGGTAAGTATAATCACACTTCAACTCATTGTTTCCAACCAGGGCGCCTCTAGCTGTTGCAAAACTACAACTACCAGCATGCCCGGACCGCCGTTGGCTGCTAATGGTATTGCGTGGACAGCTAACACCCTGGGGAGGTGTTAGCTGTCCGTGCAATACCATTTGGATATGTTTCCCCATTGCCTCCAACGCAACGGAGTTGTCATTTTGATGTCATAAGGCACCACCATAAAGGGGTAATTTAGGAATAGAAAAAAAGAGCTAATTTCTTCCAAAAACAGCGCCACACGTTTCCTCAGGTTGTGTGTGGTATTACAATTTGGCTCATTTATTTTAATGGAAATGAGCTGCAATATCTGACACAACCTGAGGACAGAAATGGTGCTGTTTTTGGAAAAATTCACTTTTTTTTTCTATTCCCAAGTAACCCCTTTAATCTACGATGATCTGGAATCTCTATAACAGTGGTCTCAAACTGTGGCCCTCCAGATGTTGCAAAACTTCAACTCCCAGCATGACCGGACAGCCGTTGGCTGTCCGGTCATGCTAGGAGTTGAAGTTTTGCAGCATCTGGAGGGCCTCAGCTTGAGACCACTGCTGTAAAAGTCACAGCCCCTTCTACTGTTGACTTCTGCAGGGCTGCACATGCTTATGGCCATGTAGTGCATACTAATTTAAAGGGGTACTCCGGTGGAAAACTTTTTTTTTCTTCAATCAACTGGTGCAAGAAAGTTAAACAGATTTGTAAATTACTTCTATTGACAAATCTTAATCCCTCCAGTACTTATTAGCTGCTGAATACTACAGAGGAAATTATTTTCTTTTTGGAACACAGTGCTCTCTGCTGACAGCTCTGCCCATTTTATGAACTGTCCAGAGTAGGAGAAAATCCCCATAGCAAACATGCGCTGCTCTGGACAACTCCTAAAATGGACAGAGGTGTCAGCAGAGAGCACTGTGGTCATGAAAAAAAGTTTTCCACCGGAGTACCCCTTTAACCCGTTCAGGACCCATGACGTAACGTTACGTCCCGACACCCTGGATCTTAAGGACCCATGACGTAAAGTTACGTCATGGGCAGTTCGGACGGGGCGGAGATCGGACCGGGATGCCTGCTGAATTCACACTTGCGATTTGCGCGATTCCGGGTCATTACGGATCTATAGTGACCCGGTGACCCGGTGTCTAAGACACCCAGGATCCCCCTGAAGCGATAGGAGTGAGGTGGCACGGGTGCCACCCCTCCTATCCCTGCTATTGGTGGTCTAGACGCGACCACCAATAGCAGATCGGGGGCGGGGGGATTTACTTTTGTTTTCCCCGTTCTGCCCTCCCACAATAGGCGGGGAGGGACGGGGAAACGACGGGGACCGGCGCCGAAGATCCACTTACCGATCTGGGCGGGCGACGGAGGCTGCGGGCGACGGAGATCGGCGGGCGGCGATGACGTGCGGCTGGATCCGAAGGAAGCCGGTGAGTTGCCTAGCAACATCTGGAGGGTACAGTTTGAGACCATTATACAGTGGTCTCTAACTGTAGCCCTCCAGATGTTGCAAAACTACAACTCCCAGCATGCCCAGACAGCTGTTTGGGCATGCTGGAATATGTAGTTTTGCAACAGCTGGAGGGCTACAGTTTGAGACCACTATATAGTGGTCCCTAAACTGTAGCCCTCCAGATCTTGCAAAACTACAACTCCTAGCATGCCCAAACAACTGTTTGCTGTCAGGGCATGCTGGGAATTGTAGTTTTGCAACAGCTGGAGGACAACAGTTTGGAGATCACTTTGCAGTGTTCTCTAAAACTGTAGCCCTCCAGATGTTGCAAAACTGCAAATCCCATCATGTCCAAACAGCAATCAGCTGTCTCGGCATGCTGGGAGTTGTAGTTGCGTACCTCCAGCTATTGCATAACTACATCTCCCAGCATGCCCGTCGGCGATCAGTACATGCTGGGAGTTGTAGTCTTGCAACAGCTGGAGGCACACTGGTTAGAAAATACTGAGTTAGGTAACAGAACCTAACTGAAGGTTTTCCAACCAGTGTGTCTCCAGCTGTTGCAAAAGTACAACTCCCAGCATGCACGGTCTGTCAGTACATGCTGGGATTTGTAGTTTTGAAACAGCTGGAGGTTTGCTCCCCCATGTGAATGTACAGGGTACATTCACACAGGCAGGCTTACAGTAAGTTTCCTGCTTCAAGTTTGGGCTGCGGCAAATTTTTCGCCGCAGCTCAAACTCCTAGCGGGAAACTCACCGTAACACGCCAGTGCGAATGTACCCTAAAAACACTACACTACACATAATAAAGGGTAAAACACTACATATACACCCCTTACACTGCCCCCCCCTCCCAATAAAAATTTAAACCGTATTGTATGGCAGTGTTTCCAAAACGGATCCTCCAGCTGTTGCAAAACAACAACTCTCAGCATTTCTGGACAGCCACTGACCGTCCAGGCATGCTGGGAATTTAGCAACAGCTGGAGGCACCCTGTTTGGGAATCACTGGCGTAGAATACCCCTATGTCCACCCCTATGCGATCCCTAATTTAGTCCTCAAATGCGCATGGCGCTCTCTCACTTCAGAGCCCTGTCGTATTTCAAGGAAACAGTTTAGGGACACATATGGGGTATTTCCGTACTCGGGAGAAATTGCACTACAAATATTGGGGGGCTTTTTCTCCTTTTACCCCTTTGAAAATTAAAAGTTGGGGCTACACCAGCTTGTTAGTGTAAAAAAAAAAATTTACACTAACATGCTGGTGTTGCCCTATACTTTTTATTTTCACAAGCGTTAAAAGGAAAAAAAGACCCCCAAAATTTGTAACGCAATTTCTCCTGAGTACAGAAATACCCCATATGTGGGCGTAAAATGCTCTGCGGGCGCACAACAAGGCTCAGAAGGGAGAGAGCACCATGTACATTTGAGGCCTAAATTGGCGATTTGCACATGGGTGGCTGATTTTACAGCGGTTCTGACATAAATGCAAAAATATAAATACCCACATGTGACCCCATTTTGGAAACTACACCCCTCACGTAATGTAATAAGGGGTACAGTGAGCATTTACGCCCCACAGGTGTCTGACAGATTTTTGGAACAGTGGTCCGTGAAAATGAAAAAATGTATTTTTCATTTGCACAGCCCACTGTTCCAAAGATCTGTCAAATGCCAGTGGGGTGTAAATACTCACTGCACCCCTTATTAAATTCTGTGAGGGGTGTAGTTTCCAAAATAGGGTCACATGTGGGGGGGTCCACTGTTCTGGCACCACGGGGGGGTTTGTAAACGCACATGGCCCCTGACTTCCATTCCAAACTATTTTTTTCCCAAAAGCTCAATGGCGCTCCTTCTCTTCTGAGCATTGTAGTGCGCTAGCAGAGCACTTGACGTCCACACATGGGGTATTTCCATACTCAGAAGAGATGGGGTTACAAATTTTGGGGGTCTTTTCTGCTATTAACCCTTGCAAAAATTTGAAATTTGGGGGGAAGCACACATTTTAGTGAAAAAAATAATAATTTTTTTACACATGCAAAAGTCGTGAAACCCCTGTGGGGTATTAAGGCTAACTTTATTCCTTGTTACATTCCTCAAGGGGTCTAGTTTCCAAAATGGTATGCCATGTGTTTTTTTTTTTTACTGTTCTGGCACCATCGGGGCTTCCTAAATGTGACATGCCCCCCGAGCAAAATTTGCTCACAAAAAGCCAAATATGACTCCTCTTCGGAGCATTGTAGTTCGCCCGTAGTGCACTTCAGGTCAACTTATGGGGTACCTCCATACTCAGAAGAGATGGGGTTACAAATTTTGTGGGGTCTTTTCTGCTATTAACCCTTGAAAAAATGTGAAATTTGGGTGGAAACACATTTTAGTGAAAAAATATTTTTTTTTTACATATGCAAAAGTCGTGAAACACCTGTGGGGTATTAAGGCTCACTTTATTCCTTGTTAGGTTCCTCAAGGGGTCTAGTTTCCAAAATGGTATGGCATGTGGATTTTTTTTGCTGTTCTGGCACCATAGGGGCAACATAAAGGCAACATGCCCCCCAAAAACCATTTCAGAAAAACGTACTCTCCAAAATCCCCTTGTCGCTCCTTTGCTTCTAAAATGCTGACTGAATGTCATTTTGAATACTTTAGGGGCTGCAGTTTTTATAATGGGGTCATTTGTGGGGTATTTCTAATATGAAGACCCTTCAAATCCACTTCAAACCTGAACTGGTCCCTGAAAAATTGTGAGTTTGAAAATTTTGTGAAAAATTGGAAAATTGCTGCTGAACTTTGAAGCCCTATGGTGTCTTCCAAAAGTAAAAACTCATAAATTTTATGATGCAAACATAAAGTAGACATATTGTATATGTGAATAAAAATTTTTTTTATTTGGAATATCCATTTTCCTTACAAGCAGAGAGCTTCAAAGTTAGAAAAATGCAAAATTTTCAAATTTTTCATAAAATTTTGGGATTTTTCACCAAGAAATGATGCAAGTTACCCAAAAATTTTACCACTAAGTTAAAGTAGAATATGTCACGAAAAAACAATCTCGGAATCAGAATGATAAGTAAAAGCATTCCAGAGTTATTAATGTTTAAAGTGACAGTGGTCAGATGTTCAAAAAATGGCCGGGTCCTACAGTGAAAATTGGCTGGGTCCTTAAAGGCTTAAATAATATTATTAAAGGAGAAGTCTCATGCTAAAAACATATCACCTATCCTCAGGATAGGGGATAAGTTTTAGATCTTGGGGGGTCTGAACGCCGAAGATAGCCAAACAACTCTCCCATAGAGTTACATGGAGGGAACGTGGCGGCACCACGCTCCATGACGCGCCATTCCCGGGGAGAGACGAAACTTCGTACAGGAGAACAGATGCACAATCGGACCCCCGCAATCTAAAACCAATCCCTTATTAGTATGACATATCTCCTTTAAAGCTTATACCACATGTTGCATAAGAGTTGCTATATAATTGTGGATACATTGGCCCTGATTTACTAAGATTGTTGTGTAGGTTTCTTTGTGGGTTTTAATTTACTAAGGTTTTCCTACATTTTGCACTTTTCCCTATACAGTGACCCCCCGACCTACGATCATTTCAACATACGATGCTTTTGTATGTCAGGGCCATCGTAGAAACGACTATCCGGCAGCACAGACTGCTTCAGCTGCCACCATATAGCCGTTTACGGTGCCCCGTGTGGTCCGCTGACGATCACTTACCTGTCCTCGGGGCTCCGGCGCGTCCTCTTCGGGATCCCCTGCGTCGTCGGCACTCTCAATCGTCGTCATCACGTCGCTGCGCACACCGTCCAATAGGAGCGCCGTGCGTAGCGACGCGATGGCGGCGACGGAGAGCGAAGATGCCGGGGAAGCAGAGGCCTTGCTGGAGCGTTGGGGACACCCCGGGGACGCGGCGACAGCGATGGACGGCGACATCCCGGGCAGCGGTGACGAGCAGTGAAGGTCCGGAGCGGCGGGGACAGGTGACTACAACTTCCTCAACCAGTGGTCTTTAACCTGCGGACCTACAGATGTTGCAAAACTACAACGCCCAGCATGCCCGGACAGCCAACGGCTGTCCGGGCATGCTGGGTGTTGTAGTTTTGCAACATCTGGAGGTCCGCAGGTTGTAGACCACTGTCCTATACTTTACATTGCACGGATCCCTCAACATACGATGGTTTCAACAAACGATGGTCCATTTGGAACGGATTACCATCGTATGTTGCGGGACCACTGTATTTAGCTTTTTTTTTTTGCACATTCTATGTTGGGTTTTTGTGAAAACGGCAGTGACCACGCCCCTTTATGTGACCACGGCCCCTTTTACCGGGTTTTCTTAGTAAAATGGAGAGTTAGTCTGATTTTTTTTCAATTCTGGTGCAAATTCTGGCGCAGACAGAATTTCGGGCGCAATGCGCCGGAAAATGGCGCACAACCCGGCAAAACATGTCGGGTTTGCAATAGTAAACGAGGGCCATTATATCTTATATAAATACACTGTAACAACCCATAGGCACTGTGCATGTTCTCAAGGTCGCTCGTGGCTCTTCTCACGCTGGAATATACGATTCTTACAAGAGCCACGAAGCAAAGAAATGTTAACAAGACGGACAAGAGCCCTTGAATTATCTGTTGTCATGGGCTACCGGGGCCGGCGGGAGGCGGGAGGGATTGTTGTCTATTATATATCGCTCTTATGTATCTTCGTTGCATTGTTACATGTTCTCCCCGCTAGTCCTTGAACCTCTCTTCAGTGAAGGATAAAGACAACACTGGTGTACGCTCTTCTCTATATAGTTTTTATGCTACTATACGTTGTGCGAAACAGAAAAACAACACCTTAAAGGGGTACTCCGGTGGAAAACTTTTTTTTTTAATCAATTGGTGCCAGAAAGTTAAACAGATTTGTAAAAAAAAAATAAAAAAAAAAAATAAAAAAATCTTAATCCTTCCAGTACTTATTAGCTGCTGAATACTACAGAGGAAATTATTTCCTTTTTGGAACACACAGAGCTCTCTGCTGACATCACGAGCACAGTGTTCTCTGCTGACATCTCTGTCCATTTTAAGAACTGTCCAGAGTAGGAGAAAATCCCCATAGCAAACGTATGCTGCTCTGGACAGTTCCTAAAATGGACAGCAGAGGTCAGCAGAGAGCACTGTGCTCGTGATGTCAGCAGAGAGCTCTGTGTTCCAAAAAGAAAATAATTTCCTATGTAGTATTCAGCAGCTAATAAGTACTGGAAGGATTAAGATTTGTTAATAGAAGTCATTTACAAATCTGTTTAACTTTCTCGCACCAGTTGATTTAACAAAAAAAAAAAAAAAAAAAACATTTTTTAATGAACTGGTGCCAGAAAGTTAAACAGATTAGTAAATTACTGCTATTAACCCCTTAAGGATGCAGCCCTTTTTCACCTTAAGGACTGAGCCCTTTTTCGCAATTCTGACCACCGTCGCTTTACGAATGAATAGCGCAAAAAACACTTTTACCGAATATTCTGAGATTATTTATTCGTGACATATTCTACTTTATTTTGGTGGTAAATTTTCGGCGTTACTTGCATCCTTTTTTGGTGATCACATGACCCAGGCTGGTGATCACATGACCCAGATACAGTAATATAAGGGATGGATGCAGCTGTGCTGGAATAAAACAGAGAGAAGTGTAGGACTAGTGATGGCAAATGTGCATGATATGGACAAAAACTAAAAAATTTGATATGATAAAATATATACTGCAGACCACAAAAAAACTAATATTCTGTTGACCCAATGGGATTAAAGGATAGAAGATTTAGGGAGAAAGTTGGGGTATTATTTTATATCCTGTGAAATTTCTACATCCCAAATTCCTTCCAGTACTTCAAGCTACTAATGTATCTGAATGTTTTTTTAATTTTGCTGTGAGATGGATATTGCCGTTTGTTTTTGTGATAAATTTTTAAATTTTTTTTAATTTTCTTATTTTTCTTATTTTAGGGGTGGTCTACCTTTCTGACAATTTTATTCTTTGAAAACAAATGTCAGAAAGGTAGATCACCCCTTAAAAAAATAAAATAAAAAAACTACTGTAACACATACTGTAATATTAAGAAATGAATTAATGCCTTAAAGAACAAAGGTTAAAATGAGAATCGGTTTATATCCTTTTATAAAATAACTAAACTTAAGCTTAAGGTTTAATCTGTTTAAAATATATATATATATATATATATATATATATATATATATATATATAAATTACTATTACCGAATGTGCCTAGGGGGAATAAATGTCATTATGTTAATTCTTGCATTTTATATTTTTTATGGATTTTGACTTTTTTTTTTCTTTTATTCCAATGTCCAGATTTATTATTTATAAATTTTTTATGCTTTAATTTTATTTTAACTGATTATTATATCTCAAGTCATAAATTCTCGACATAACTAAGTTTCCTCATTTCATTTTCATCTAACTGTTCTCATCTTATTCTCTTAAATTTTTAACAATATTATTCCTTTTTTTATTTTAACTGGTTAGTGTGCTGTATATTGAAATAAATTGTCATTTTCACAATTTTGGCTTCCTTATCAAAACTTTAGGAGTATTCCAGGATTTTAAACATTTTAATTTACAGCAGGAGGAGCTGTAAAAAAAAAAAAAAAGACTCCAGATGTCAGTCTGTCGCTTTGGATAGACCGGCCTAGAGGATATCCGAACCTAGTCCTTCCTTTGCTAGGGGGCCTGTCGGCTTTGCTCTTGTCCCTAAAGCATCCACTTGTTTTGGTATTACACCTGTAGCTGGTCATACCAGAAAGGCTACAGCTTGTTGCCTGTACCTGGAATATTGTAGTTGGTGGCAGACTCCCGCTGAAGTAGTGAGAGCTGCTGCTGGGTGATGTTCCCTGACCAAAGGCCAGAGCCTAACTCACTAACATGTGCTTTAGGTACCTCCCCTGTCCCTGAGGACTGGGGTGGAGACAGAACAGCCCTTAGCCCTTAATTAGCTAATGGGTAGACATGTGACATGCTACCAGATTATTACCTTAGGACAAGTGATGTGCTACCATGACAGTAAAGATAACAAATTTGGGTCCAAGTTCCTTCTGGTCACCCCTGCTCATCTCTTCTTCCTGTTGGAGCAGGACCTGCCTACTCAGCCAATTACTGGTCACAGCCATATACTGTGAGCAGGTTCTGCTCCAATATATTGTCTCAGAAGCAACGAGCAGTGGGGGCTGGAAGGAGCTGCAGAGGAAATTTTTCCACAGCTGTTCAAGCACTATAAAACAAAAAAAAATGATTCCTGGAATACCCCTTTAACAATCGATTGAAGTGTTCAAACCCCAACTGATGACGACAACGAGTGTGGCCTACGAAACCTGGACATTATATGTCCGCCCAGGTCATGCGACACAAGTGCGTGTTATGTGTTAAGTGCACCTCTCTCCCCGCTCATACTTGTGATCAGTCGGGGTCTAAATATTAAAGGGGTACTCCAGTGCTTCAGCATTCTGAACATTATGTTCAGAAAGCTCGGAGCCAGAGGCCATGATCGTGACATCACTGCCACGCCCCCATGATCTCCTGCCGCACCCGGCATTCCAAACAAACGCTGGGTTCCTGCGGCAGTGATCGTGACACCACATCCACGCCCCCCCGTGATGTCATACCAAACTCCCTCCATTCATGTCTTCCCATTGACATAAATGGAGGGGGCATGGCGTGACGTCACAAAGGGGCGTGGCCGCGACATCACGACCACTGCCGCAGGAACCCAGCGTTTGTTTAGAACGCCAGGTGCCGCAGGAGATCAGGAGATCACAGGGGGCCACAGTGATTTTTAATGAAAAATGTCCATAATTTTAAACCTCTGGGTTTCCGGGACTGGGGATGTGACATCACGCCACGCCCCCTCCTTTCACATCCCCAGTCCCGGAAACCCAGAGGTTTCCAAAACTGGAGATTCAGCACCCGCATAGAATGAGATTGCTGCAGGGAAATTGCGGGGGGGGGGTCTCAGCAGCATGCCCCCCACGATCAGACATCCTATCCCCTATCCTTTGGATAGGGGATAAAATGTTTTTGCCCGGAATACCCCTTTAAGCTTTCTCATCGAATTCTCTATCATTGTTTAACTTAATCAGAATCATATCAATTAAAGTCATAGCTCATCATCAGAAGTGTCAAACAGAGTCAAACGGGAGATAGGTAAGTATTTTTTTTTAAACTCTTCCATCCCAGCAGCATATTATTATTATTATTGTTACATATTTTTTAACCCCATCAGGACCAAGGGCGTATAGGTACGCCCTCACGTCCTAAGACTTAAAGGGGTACTCCGCCCCTGGCATCTTATCCCCTGCGCTCTGCGCAGTAATGATAGCGGGGTGCCGCAGCAGCGATCCCCGGGGTCCCCAGCAGCGGGACCCCGGCGATCTGACATCTTATCCCCTATCCTTTGGATAGGGGATAAGATGTCTAGGGGCGGAGTACCCCTTTAAGGACCAAGGGCATACCTGTATGCCCTCAGCGTTTTCGTTCACCGCCGGTAACCGGGCGCTGAACGGGATGCTTGCTGAAATCATTCAGCAGGCATCTCGTGTCAACGCCTGGGGGGGTCCTGAGGCCCAATGGCGCTCCTACTCTTAGCCCTGCAGTGCGCCAGCAGAGCACTGTACATCCACATATGAGGTAAGAAATGGTGTTACAAATTTTGTGGGGCTTTTGCTGTTCTGGCACCATAGAAGCTTCCTAAATGTAACATGCCCCCCAAAACCATTTCAGCAAACTTCTCTCTCCAAAAGCCCAATGTCGCTCCTTCCCTTCTGAGCCCTCTAGTGCACCCACAGATCACTTTACATCCACATGAGGTATTTCCTTACTTGAGAGAAATGGGGTCACAAATTCTGGGGGACATTTTTTACTATTACCCCTTGTGAAAATGAAAAATTTGGGTAACACCAGCATTTTAGTGAAAAAAAATCACATTTTTAATTTTCACGTCCCACTTTAACAAAAGTTTGTCAATCACCTGTGGGGTGTTAAAGCTCACTGTACCCCTTGTTACATTTCTTGAGGGATGTAGTTTTTCAAATAGTATGCCAGGTGTTTTTTTTTTTTTTTTGCTGTTCTGGCTCCATAGGGGCTTCCTAGATGCGACATGTCCCCCAAAAAACATTTCAGCAAAAATCACTCTCCAAAATCCCATTGTCGCTCCTTCCCTTCTGAGCCCTTTAGTGCACCAGCAGATCACTTTACATCCACATATGAGATATTTCCTTAATCGAGATAAATTAGATTACAAATTTTGGGGCTTTTTCTCCTTTTAACCCTTGTAAAAATGAAAAAAATAGGTCTACAAGAACATGTTAGTGTAAAAAATGAAGATTTTGAATTTTCTCCTCCACTTTGCTGCTATTCCTGTGAAACATCTAAACATATTAACAAACTTTCTGAATGTCATTTTGAATACTTAGAGGGGATCAGTTTTCATAATTATGGGGTATTTCTTACATAAAGACCCTCAAATTCACTTCAAAACTGAACTGGTCCCTAAAATATTCTGATTTTGAAATTTTCATGAAAATTTTTTAAATTGCTCCTCAGCTTTGAAGCCCTCTGGTGTCTTCTAAAAGTAAAAAACATGTCAACTTTATGATGGAAACATAAAGTAGACATATTGTATATGTAAATCAATATATAATTTATTTGGAATATTAATTTTCCTTACAAGCAGAGAGCTTCATAGTTTGAAAAATGCTAATTTTTTTCATTTTTCTTGAAATATGGGATTTTTTCACCAAGAAATGATTCAAGTATCGACAAAAATGTATCACTACCATAAAGTAGAATATGTCACGAAAAAACGAACTCAGAATCAAATTCATAAGTTAAAGCATCCCAGAGTTATTAATGCTTAAAGTGACAGTGGTCAGATGTGCAAAAAATGCTCTGGTCCCTTAAGGTCAAAATGGGCTTGGTCCTTAAGGGGTTAAATTGCTGGAATATCCCTTTTTTTTGTCACTTATTGTATCTTGAGATGAAAATCATAGCTCATCATCAGAAGTGTCAAAAAGAGTCAAGCGGGAGATGCGGGGGAGAGGGGATAGGTAAGTACCGTATATACTCGAGTATAAGCCGAGTTTTTCAGCACGATTTTTCGTGCTGAAAACACTCCCCCCCCCCTCGGCTTATACTCGAGTGAACACTCCGCCCTCAGTTGTCTTCAACCTGCGGACCTCCAGATGTTTCAAAACTACAACTCCCAGCATGCCCGGACAGCCATCGGCTGTCCGGGCATGCTGGGAGTTGTAGTTTTGAACCATCTGGAGGTCCGCAGGTTGAAGATGACTGCCCAGGCCTTCGTCATCATCCAGCCGCCCCCCCCGTCCCCCCTTTAGTTTTGTACTCACCTCCGCTCGGCAGGTCGTCCGGGTGAGCTGTCCGGGCCATCTGTGCTGCAGGACCGTCCGGTGGGGAGGGATAGTCGTTCTGGGCTGTCCATCTTCAACGGGGGGGGGGGGGGCCTCTTCTCCGCGCTTCGCGCCCGGCCCTGTATTAATGACGTTGCCTTGACGACGACGCACAGGGACGTTCAACGTCCCTGTGCGTCGTCGTCAAGGCAACGTCATTATTCCGGGGCCGGGTGCGAAGCGCGGAGAAGAGGCCCACCCGGTTTATACTCGAGTATATATGGTATGTTTTTTTTTTTCTTTTTTTTTTATTCTCCCACCTCAGCAGCATATTATTATTATTAATAATTATTTATTTACATTTTTAATGGCTGGAATACCCCTTATTGTTACTTATGTATTTTGTATTGACTATTGTATCTTGGGATGAACATCGTAGCTCATCATCAAACTTCCTGGTCTAATTCCCTTTAAACTCTTTATTTTCTGTTTCAATTCTATTAGCTCCTGGGAACATCCTGTATGGAGAGGAGCAGAGGCCACTTTACATTAGAGGGTTATTTGTAGCCTCATTAGGACATAGAGAAGTAAAGTTCTCGTCATCCCAAACAATCTATCAGCGGAGAATTCCCCGCATTGTCCACCACTAATAGGCTCGGTAACACTTACAAGCCTTTCAAACAAAGGTCAATAAATTTATTTTGGAGACGGTTACATTAACAATCCGCGTAGTATATGTGAAGGCGACGTTTCCCAGATCCCCTCTCGCCCATAAATCTTACTGGTTGGATTGTGATTTTATTCTGACGTTTATCTAGACACTTCTGCTACCTCTTTAATTTCTAACTTTTCGAAAACATGACCCGAACACTAACTTGAGTGGGTTATGACTATTGCCAAAATCCCGAGTCCTCTCCAGGCCACAAGAGGCTCTTAATGATCTCCTAGGATCCCACAACAACAACATTCTCCTGTTGTTGGAGCCTTGTCTGGGTCTCTTCAAGTAGATGGTATCTTTCCTTAACCCCTTAAGGACGCAGGACGTAAATGTACGTCCTGGTGAGGTGGTACTTAACGCACCAGGACGTACATTTACGTCCTAAGCATAACCGTGGGCATCGGAGCGATGCCCGTGTCATGCGCGGCTGATCCCGGCTGCTGATCGCAGCCAGGGACCCGCCGGCAATGGCCGACGCCCACGCGGGGATCCGATCATTCATAACGCCGCACGGAGGTCCCCTCACCTTCCTCCGTGCGGCTCCCGGCATCTCCTGCTCTGGTCTGTGATCGAGCAGACCAGAGCAGGAGATGACCGAAAACACTGATCTGTTCTATGTCCTATACATAGAACAGATCAGTATTAGCAATCATGGTATTGCTATGAATAGTCCCCTATGGGGACTATTCAAGTGTAAAAAAAATGTAAAAAAATGTAAAAGTAAAAGTAAAAAAAAAGTGAAAAATCCCCTCCCCCAATAAAAAAGTAAAACGTCCGTTTTTTCCTATTTTACCCCCAAAAAGCGTAAAAAACATTTTTTATAGACATATTTGGTATCGCCGCGTGCGTAAATGTCCGAACTATTAAAATAAAATGTTAATGATCCCGTACGGTGAACGGCGTGAACGAAAAAAAATTTAAAAAGTCCAAAATTCCTACTTTTTTAATACATTTTATAAAAAAAAAATTATAAAAAATGTATTAAAAGTTTTTTATATGCAAATGTGGTATCAAAAAAAAGTACAGATCATGGCGCAAAAAATGAGCCCCCCATACCGCCACTTATACGGAAAAATAAAAAAGTTAGAGGTCATCAAAATAAAGGGATTATAAACGTACTAATTTGGTTAAAAAGTTTGTGATTTTTTTAAAGCGCAACAATAATATAAAAGTATGTAATAATGGGTATCATTTTAATCGTATTGACCCTCAGAATAAAGAACACATGTCATTTTTACCATAAATTGTACGGCGTGAAAACAAAACCTTCCAAAATTAGCAACATTGCGTTTTTCGTTTTAATTTCCCCACAAAAATAGTGTTTTTTGGTTGTGCCATACATTTTATGATATAATGAGTGATGTCATTACAAAGGAAAACTGGTCACGCAAAAAACAAGCCCTCATACTAGTCTGTGGATGAAAATATAAAATAGTTATGATTTTTAGAAGGCCAGGAGGAAAAAATGAAAACGTAAAAATTAAATTGTCTGAGTCCTTAAGGCCAAAATGGGCTGAGTCCTTAAGGGGTTAAAGGGGATCTATCGAATTAAACAAGAAGTCTGATCTATCAGCATCAGGTTCTAGAACGGGTTGAGCTGAACAGATTGATATATAGTTTTTTAGATAAAATAATTCAGTAGAACTTGTATTTTCGTCATTTAAATCTCTGCTTATTCTAGGCTTAGGAGTCCAGTGGGCGGTCCTAATCAGATATCACTGGACTCAGTAAGGCCGAATTTCAGATGGCAAGTTATAAGTTCTACTAAATCTTTTCCCATAAAACTATATATCAATCCGCTCATCTCTTCCTGCTCTACAACATGACGTCCATTTAATTATTCATTTTTTTTGTCTTTATAAATAAAGCTTTAATAAAGTTTTACAATAAACAGGACAACAAAAGTATGCATCAGCAAATATACATGCAATAGATAAAGGGGAGGCAACCCCCCAGCAGATATACTATAACGAGTGCATTAAAGGGGTATTCCACTGCTCAGCATTTGGAACAAACTGTTCCGAACGCTGGAGCCTATGCTGGGAGCTCGTGACGCCATAGCCCTGCCCCATCATGATGTCACGCCCCGCCCCCTCAATGCAAGTCTATGGGAGGGGGCGTTCACGCCCCCTCCCATAGACGTGCATTGAGGGGGAGAGGATCATGAGGGGGCGGGGCTATGACATCACAAGCTCCCGGATCTGGCTCCAGCGCTTCAAAAGAACAATTAAAGAGGTTATCCAGGAAAAAACTTTATATATATATATATATATATATATATATATATATATATATATATACATATATACACATATATCTCAACTGGCTCCAGAAAGTTAAATAGATTTGTAAATTGCTTGTATTAAAAAAATCTTAATCCTTTCAGATTTGTAAATTACTTCAATTAAAAAAATCTTAATCCTTTCAATAATTATCAGCTTGTGAAGTTGAGTTGTTCTTTTCTATCTAAGTGCTCTCTGATGACACGTGTCTCGGAAACCACCACTTTAGAAGCAAATCCCCATGGCAATCCTCTTCTACTCTGTGCAGTTCCCGAGACAAGCAAAGATGTCAGCAGAGAGCACTGTTGCCAGACAGAAAACAACAACTCAACTTCAGCAGCTGATAATTATTGAAAGGATTAAGATTTTTTTAATTGAAGTAATTTACAAATCTGTTTAACTTTCTGGAGCCAGTTGATATAGGAAAAAAAGTTTCTTCTTGGAATACCCCTTTAAGAGGGGAAATCAGCAGGCTGATGTCAGGGTAGTGGGGGGGGGGGAGAAGAGAAAAGAGGCGAGAGGGAAAGCAAGAAAGTAGGGAAAAGAGGAGAAGAAGTAGAACAGAAAAGAGGAAGGTGAGGGATGGGGAGAGAGGAACAGATTTAGACAATAAGAACAAACCTCGGTCGTCCGAATGCACAGAAAGGCCCCACATGACGGTCAGGCTGGAGGGTCCACAACGGTGTACACGCCTGAGAATAGCAAGGGATCATTATTAATTTTTATTATCTTTAATTACTAGAGTATTGTCACATACCGGCAGGACTGGTAGTGGATCCTCCGAACCAGAGAGGCGATGACGCGGGTTGTACCAGGGGACCGGTTCTAAGTGGTTACTTGTTTTCACCAGAACCCGCCGCAAGGCGGGATGGACTTGCTGCGGCGGTAACCACCAGGTCGTATCCTCCAGTAGCAACTTGGCCTCTCTGGTGGCTGATATGGCGTGGTACACAATGAGCAGGCAAGAGCGTAGTCGGACGTAGCAGAGGTCAGGGCAGGCAGCAAGGGTTCACAGGCAAGTATACGGTAGCAATGGGTAAGGCAACTGGCAAGGCAATAATCACTGTAGGCAATGCTTTCTCAGAGGCACAAGGTACAAAGATCCGGCAGGGGCAGGATGGGGCAGGTGCCTTTTATTGGGAAATCACCATGGGAGATGTGGAACCAGCGCACCAATTACCGGTGCGCTGGCCCTTTAAATTTACTGAAGTCAGCGCGCGCGCCCTATAGAGCGGGGCTGCGCGCGCCGGGACCCAGGAGCAAGGAGCGCCGCACGGGGAGCAGGTGAGATGAACAGGGACGCGGCGCGTGAGCGGGGACCAGCCGCCACGCTAGCCGCGTCCCTGCCACAGTGAGACCCGCGCTCCCGGTCAGTGTGTTTAACCGGGAGATGCCGGGACCCCAGCACGGAGGACACAGGCAGCGGGCACTCCGGTCCAGAGGTGGCTCGCTGTGACAAGTATTTCTATGTTTTTGTTTTTCTCAACTGTGTATATTTTGAAATGATCATTTTTAAATATGTATGTTATAACTTTATTCTGGATGCTTTTGGAATAATTTATTTCATATGTTGTCATTTGTTTAAAATCTTTTTGATTAGTTTTATTCACTATATTTACTTTACATACTGTATTTGCTTCCAAATTTTTTTTTAGTACTATTAATTTATTTTTCCCCCTACCAATTTTATACCCATAAAACAATTTGCAAAACATTTCATACAGTCATACACCTGAGAATTTTTTAAGATGATTTCCAGGACTGATGGCCTTAGTGCCTTAAAGGGGTACTCCCGTGGAAATTTTTTTTTTTTTAAATCAACTGGTGCCAGAAAGTTAAACAGATTTGTAAATTACTTCTATTAAAAAAAAATCTTAATTCTTCCAGTACTTTTTAGGGGCTGTATACTAAAGAGAAATCCAAAAAGAAATTTCCTGTGATGTCCTGACCACAGTGCTCTCTGCTGACCGCTGCTGTCCATTTTAGGAACTGTCCAGAAAAGCATACGTTTGCTATGTGGATTTTTGTCTTCTCTGGACAGTTCCTTAAATGGACAGCAGAGGTCAGCAGAGAGCACTGTGGTCATGACATCACAGGAAATGCATTTCTTTTTTGGATTTCTCTTTAGTATACAGCCCCTAAAAAGTACTGAAAGGATTAAGATTTTTTAATAGAAGTGATTTACAAATCTGTTTACCTTTCTGGCACCAGTTGATTTAAAAAAAAAAAAGTTTTCCACGGGAGTACCCCTTTAACCCCTTTATTCTGTCAACAAGGGGTCATGCGACTGGCGATCCAACTGATTAAATATTGATGACCTAGCCTAAAAAAATATCCTAACCTATCCTAAGAATAAGACATCAATGTTTAAAGTGATCCACCCCATAATCGCATCTTCATATAATAAAAACGTTTTTTTTACTTTTCCAATATTCTTTTTCTATTATTTCCTTTCGGTTATTATGAACCCTGCCAATATTCAATAGAAACCTTCATTGCTTCCTTCTCATATTATTTCTATATTATAACATTGTGTCCATTGACATATTTTTTTTTATCTCCTGAGGCCATGTTCACACAGAGTTTTTTGTGAAAAGTAATTGCATACAATTGGTAAAAAAAATTAATTTTTTTCCATTCTTCAGACAATTAATTTTTTACATTCTATGGACAATTTTTTATTTTGCCAGTTTGTTACCCAAAAACAGCCTAAAACAAAGGACGTGCAGAATAAAGTAACAGCCAATTGTTAGGAGTTGCACCGCAGTCATACATGCTGGCCGCGGACGCACTCCTCCGCTGCCCGGCTTATCCTGTTCTGCGGTTCGCATCCCGCGATGCGATCGCGGCCTGCCCACCGCCTCTTACCTTCCCCGTCGTCTCCATTCACTTCCTGCTTGCCGGCACACGCGCCCCCGCCTCCTAGGGAGCGCGCGGCGGCTCTGTGAAATTTAAAAGGGACAGTACACATTTAATTGGTTTTTGCTTTCACATGACCCTATAAGTACACTCTGGTGAAAACCAGCGGCACCTTAGACTCCGCTCCCTGATACGGCCCACGTCATCATCCACACAGGTAAGCGGATCCACTACTCAGTCGTAACAGTAAGATCCGGCCATGGATCCCGCAAGGGTGCCTCTACTGGATGTTTCTGGATTCACTTCTATTGTGGCCCAGCAGTCCCAGCAAATAGCATAACAAGTGCAGCAGTTGAACTAACTGTCCGCGATGATGCAACAGCTTCTCACGGTCCAGCAGCAGCAACTACAGCAGCAGCAACAACTGCAACCTGCCCCAGTGGCTCCTTCGGTGTCTGCAGCATTAGTCGGTCCCAAACTTCGTTTATCCCTGCCGACGAAGTATGAAGGGGACCCTAAATTGTGAATGGGGATTTGTGACCCAGTGCTCCATGCACGTTGAACTGATGGCCGATCAGTTCCTGACAGAGCGTGCCAAGGTGGCCTTTGTGGTTAGTTTGCTCTCTGGTAAGGCTCTGGCCTGGGTCACTCCTCTCTGGGACAGAAGCGACTTGGTGACTACCAACCTGCAAGCTTTCCTCTCTGAATTTGCAGCATCTCTGAAGAGCCTGCTCAGTCTTCCTCTGCCCAAACTGCGCTTCTGAACCTCCGCCAAGGGGATTCTTCTGTTGCCGAGTATGCAGTCAAATTTCGCACCCTGGCTTCTGAACTTGACTGGAATAAAGCAGCGCTTTGTGTCACCTTCAAGAAAGGACTTTCCAGCAGGGTCAAGGATGCTTTGGTCGCAAAGGATCCTCCTTCTACCCTGACTACTCGACTACTCGCATTGATGTGCGTTTTTCTGAGAGGCAAGAGGAGCTCCATCAAGAACACGTACCTGCCTGTTCTCGTTGCCTTCCCCGTTTCAGTAACCTCTTCATCCTACGTTTTTGCCATCTTCTGAGGAGCCCATGCAGGTGGATCGTGCAACCCTGTCTCCACAAAAGAGGTCACGCTGTCGGGAGAAGAATCTGTGCCTATACTGTGCCAGCCCAGAGCATTTTCGCATAAACTGCCCTCTTCGGCCTCAGCGACTGGGAAACGCACGCACCTAAGGCACGTGGGAGAGGCCTCTCTAGATGTGAATACTTCCTCTCCTCGCTTATACATGCCGGTCCGGATGTTCTCCTCCTCCGGTTCCTCGTTCCACGTTTCTGCTTTTGTGGACTCTGGTTCAGCAGGGAACTTCGGGGATGCCTCTCTGGTCTGTAAATATCTTCTCCCAGTCACACAGCTTGCTAAGCCTCTGTACATGTCAACCATCAATGGGGAGTGCCTGAATTCTGCTGTGAAGTTTATCACAGAACCTCTGAAGATGCAAGTGGGTGCTATGCACAAGGAGAGGATTAAGTTCTATGTGCTTCAACACTGTTCTTCCTCGGTTCTTCTCAGTCTGCCATGGCTGCAACGCCACTCTCCGGTTATTGATTGGCGCTCCGGAGAAGTCTCTCACTGGGGCCAGGATTACCGAGACCGCTGTCTGGAGAATATTCTTCTGAAGCATCCTATTCCTTGTCCCTTCCTTACGGGTCTGCCTACCCCATACCAAGACTTCGCAAGCTGAGAGCCTTCCTCCTCATAGACCCTATGATTGCCCTATTGACCTTCTGCCTGGTTCTTCGCCCCCTCGGGGAAGAATCTATCCGTCTATCCATTTGTCAGCCCCTGAGATGCAGGCCATGATTGAATACATCTACGAGAACTTACAGAAGGGCTTCATTCGAAAGTCTACCTCTCCTGCCGGAGCTGGTTTCTTCTTTGTGAAAAAGAAAGACGGTTCTCTTCGTCCCTGCATAGATTACCAGGGACTTAATAAGATCACCATCAAGAACTGGTACCCTCTTCCTCTGATCTCAGAACTATTTGATCGCCTACGGGGAACTAAGATTTTCACCAAGTTGGACTTGCGAGGGGCATATAATCTCATTAGAATCTGGAGACGAGTGGAAGATGGCTTTTAACACCCGTGATGGACATTATGAGCACCTTGTGATTCCATTTGGACTGTGTAAGGCCCTGACCGTTTTTCAAGAATTTGTCAATGACATTTTTCGACATCTCCTTTACACTTATGTTGTGGTGTATCTGGACAACATCTTGATCTTCTCGCCCAACTTGGAAGTCCATCGCACTCAAGTGTGTCAGGTCCTGAGACGCCATTGGAGCAACTGTCTCTACGCCAAGCTCGAGAAATGTCTCTTCGAGAAGTCATTCCTCGGCTATATAGTCTCTAACCATGGTCTTCGGATGGATCCTGATAAGCTGTCTTTGGTCCTAACCAGGCCTCAACCTACTGGTCTGCGGGCTATTCAACGCTTCCTCGGTTTTGCCAATTTATATCGGCAGTTCATCCCGCATTTCTCCACCCTGGTAGCTCGGATTGTGACTCTTACTAACAAAGGAGCAAATCCCAAGTCTTGGCCACCTACAGCGGAGGAAGCCTTTTTCTCGTTTGAAGTCGGCATTTGCCTCTGCACCTGTTTTGATGTGACCTGACCTGGACAAGCCATTCTACAGCGAAGTGGACGCCTCTTCTGTAGGAGCCGGAGCAGTTCTGACTCAAAAGTCCCCTAAAGGCAAGACGGTGACTTGCGGCTTCTTCTCTAAAACATTTTCTCCTGCAGAGATGAATTATACCATCGGTGACCAGGAACTCTTGGCCATTAAGCTCGCTCTGGAAGAATGGCGTCATTTGTTAGAGGGGACTACTCATCCTATCAATATCTATACGGACCATAAAAGTCTTCTTTATTTACAGTTAGAACAATGTCTGAACCCCTGGCAGGCCAGATGGCCTCTTTTCTTTTCCCGGTTTAATTTTCTCATTCATTTTCGACCAGCAAACAAGAACATCAGAGCTAATGCCCTCTCTCGTGCCTCCGATGTAGTGGGTCAGGAACCTTTACCCCGCAATATTGTGCCTCCAGATTGTTTGGTTATGGCAGCACCGCTTAACCTTCAGCAAGTTCCCCCGGGAAAGACTTTTGTACCAACTCGCCTAAGAACTAAAGTGCTAAACTGGGGACATTCTTCCTTATTGGCCGGTCACCCAGGAATACGGAAATCTACTTTGCTTATAACCTATCATTACTGGTGGCTGAACCTGGAACGCGATGTTGCTGACTATGTCTGTTCTTGCGCAATTTGTGCTCATGAAAAGACACCTTGTAGCAAACCAGCTGGTCTCTTACAGCCTCTTCCCATCCCAGAGTCTTTGTGGACCCATATTGCCATGGATTTAACTACTGATCTGCCGTCCTCCTCCAGTTGCACGGTCATTTGGGTGGTCATTGATCGTTTCTCCAAGATGGCTAATTTTGTACCCCTGCCCAGTCTTCCTTCTGCTCCTCAGTTGGCAGATCGATTTTTCCAAAACATTTTCCACCTTCATGGTCTTCTGCTTCACATCATGTATGACAGAGGGGTTCAATTTGTTTCCAAGTTTTGGCACACCCTTTGCTCTCGCCTTAAAGTCAAATTGGACTTTTCTTTTGCGTACCATCCGCAAACCAATGGCAAGGTGGAGCGGGTGAACCAAGTCCTTGGAGAGTATCTTCGCCATTTTGTTTCTGTCCGGCAGGATGACTGGTCCAATCTATTGCCCTGGGCTGAGTTCTCCTACAATCATCGTGACCCTGATTCTACAGATTCCTCTCCGTTCTTTGTTGTTTATGATCATCACCTTTGTCCTCCTCTACCTCTGTCCACTTCTTCTGGAGTACCAGCAGCTGATGACTTGATTCCGGACTTTCAATCCAATTGGCAGGAAACCTGGCGCTCTTTAGCTGTCACCTCCTCCCGCATGAAATCCCAGGTTGACACAAAGAGGAGGTCTTCACCTATCTTTTACCCCGGAGACAAGGTTTGGCTCTCTGAAACAACCTAGTTACAAGTTTTGTCCGCGGTTCTTGGGTCCTTTTAAAGTTCTTCGCTGCATCAATCCAGCTGCCTACAAGTTACATCTCCCTCCATCTCTGCGCATCCCGAACTCTTTCCATGTCTCCCTCCTCAAGCTTTTGGTCCTTAATCCCTTCTCCAGGAAGAATATCTCTTCAGCCCCTGTCACTGGGTCCTGTGATGTCTTTGAAGACCAGGAGATACTTGCCACCAATTAGGGGGAAGCGGTACTTCCTGGTTGATTGGAAGGGTTTTGGTCCTGAGGAGAGCTCCTGGGAGCCTGAGGAGAACATCTTAGACCAGGATCTGGTGCTCAGGTTTCTCCGGCCTAAAAAGAGGGGAAGACCTAAGGGGGGTACTGTTAGGAGTTGCGCCCCGGTCAGATATACTCCTCCTCCGCTGCCTGGCTTATCCCGTTCTGTGGTTCGCATCCCGCGATGCGATTGCTGCCTGCCCAACGCCTCTTGCCTTCCCCATCGTCTCCATTTACTTCCTGCTTGCCGGCACGCGCCCTAGGTGGCAGGGCTCTTTGATATTTAAAGGGACAGTACACATTTAATTGGTTCTTGCTTTCCCATGACCCTATAAGTACAGGCACTACCTTTTGACCCTTACCGGATCTTTGTGCCTTATCAGCCTAAGAGAAAGCGTTCTGTTTGTGCCTTGCCTTGTCGTGTTTCAGACCCTGTTGCTATGTGCCCTGACCTTGCTTCTGTGCCGCCTGCCCTCTGACCTCTTGCTTTGTGACCTGACCTTGCTACTGTGCCGCCTGCCCTGACCGCCTGCCTGTCCTTACTACGAGTTGCCTTACCTGTCCAGTACCACCTTACATCTCCACTGCCTGTGTGGACAAGTCATATCAGGGGTGCATCCCGCTTTGCAGCGGGCTCTGGTGAAAACCAGCGGCACCTTAGACTCCGCTCCCGGATATGGCCCACATCATCATCCACACAGGTAAACGGATCCACTACTCCTCAGTCGTAACACCAATGTTTTTCCTCATGTGTGCACTAATGGCCAAATATTAATTGACAACAAAGTGTTGTCAATCTGTTGTTTCACAATTTTTTTTTTACCTTAACCCCTTAAGGACTCATGACAAACTGGAACGTCACGAGTCCGCTCCCGATCTATAACGCGGGGCCACGGCGTGCCGGGACCCGTGGCTAATGGCGCACAGCATTGATCGTGCTGCCGCGCGCTATTAACCCTTTAGACGCGGCGTTCAAAGTTGAACGCCGCGTCTAAAGTGAAAGTGAAAGTATGCCGGTCAGCTCGGGGAGCTGTTCGGGATAGCCACGGTGAAATTGCGGCATCCCGAACAGCTTACAGGACATTTTGAGACTTTTGAGATTTTTGGGTTAAATGACTGATGTAATTACAAAGTAGAATTGGTGGCGCAAACAATAAGCCAGCATATGGATTTTTAGGTGCAAAATTGAAAGAGTTATGATTTTTTAAAGGTAAGGAGGAAAAAACGAAAATGCAAAAACGGAAAAATGCTGACTCCTTAAGGGGTTAAAATCTAAATTGACTGTTATTTAAATGGCTGTTAAATTAAATGTTCTTTACTTTTGGCTGCTTTAGGTGAAATGTAAAACAAAAAAGGCAAAAAATCAGTCAACAAATTGTAAAAAATGTATATATATATTTGTTAACCATTAAAATAAAACTGACTGTTATTTCAATGGTGGTTAAATTAAATGTTCTTTATTTTTATCTGATTTGGGGTTAAAAAAAAAAAAAAAATAAAACAACAACCCAAATTTCATATTTCAATTTAAAACTAAATGTAAAAAAAATCTGTAAAAAAAAAATCTGTCTGTGTACAAATTGCTTCTTAGAACTGCCTGAATTATTAAAATCTACCTAAAAAAACACCTCTAAGGGCCTCATTTTTAAACAGAAGAAAAAAGTTGTGCGCACAAGAAAATGGCAGAAAAATACACGGGAAAAGAAGATAAAAAAAAAACGTGTATGATTTATCTATGTATATATATGTATATATATATATATATATATATATATATATATATATATCACAAAAGAAGACGTCTACATCTAGATCTACGACTAAGCACCTGAGCGTGCGAAACGCGTCAGATTTTGTCCTGCCTATTGCGTTCCAAATATTGCCATCTACAAGTTTTACCTGCAATTCCCTGAGTGCCGGACGTCTTCTTTTGTGGTTTCTACTGAGCCGGGAGCGGTACCGGTGTCCGTAGCACGAGGACGTGCAGTAGACGTAGGAGTGGTGAGCGGTTCTACCTTGTTTTTATATATATATATATATATATATATATATATATATACACATATACATGAAATGTAACAGTTTTACCCCCTTTTGCACACAATACACATTCACTTATTTCACTTTCTGTTTCAATGGTTTTTATAAAAAAAAATTGTAAGGCAAGTAAAATACAAACAATAAAGTGAATAATAGTAATGTAGGGGAACAACACATAACTCACATCCAAAATTCAGTACATATATTGGTGCGGTCGAGAGTTATCAATTTTTTTTTCTTCGGAACCTTTGTGTTGAGTCAACAATAAGTCTCTCAGAGCACCAAGTAAGGTATTTACCCATAGGTAAGCTAGTATAACTAAGCTTATAACCAATCGGAAAAGGGTTAACAAACCGGTCTAAGACAAGGTGGGGGAGAGGTAGAGGATGGGGAATAATAAGGAGTATAAGTCTGGGGAGGGACTGGAAGGGGGGGGTTTAGATGTGGGGGGGGGGGGGGGGGTAGATGTGGGGGGGGGGAGGGTTGTTTCAGGTGTCAAGCGTCAGAGATCGTAGGGGTAATATTCAGTATAATTTCTATATGTCAGTAGAAACAGTTTCTGTCTCTTATGGTTGAACAAGACGCAGTCTTTACTTGGAAGGTGTCTGGAGTAAGTGTAGTACATATGTCTCATTTATTTGATTTTATTGTTTCCCTGTTCGGGGCAGTTCCGGTTGGCAGGGACCATTATATTAACCACAGACCTTACACATTGGGAAGGTTATGTTGTCATGGGAAAGGTTTTTCTTACAACCAATTCTTTCTTTACTATATTTACTGTCTCCTGACAATGAAATTCAATGATGCGCCAACAATCTCAGCTCTGCTACATCTCCCCATGTCTATGAGCCGTATATATTGTGCACATTTTGAATTGTATGACATGGAATAGTCTAAAGGCTTTTCTATTAGCGTCTATAGCATCGCCATGAGCGTCGGAGAGAAGTCATTAGTTGCTCTTAACGTCGCAATTGTTCTTTTAGCTTCTATTCAATGTTGGAAAATTAAATAGTAATCGGGTTTGTTAGGATGACACACGGGGGGTGGGTGGGATTCCTGCAGGATACACAATTTATTCTGGGCTCCGAGGAACAGACAATTACAGCTGCAGTCTGATATGTTATGGGCTCCATCACTTGTATCTTCATTAGTAACATCATCATCATAGCCACCATTGAATTCATGGTCATCAGTCATCAATGCCAATCACCATCATCATCATCATCATCAATATCACCATGGTGATCACCATCATCAACATCAATATCATCAACACTATCGTCATTACCATCGCTCCCCACCATCATCATCAATATCACCATGGTGATCACCATCATCAAAAAACTATTATCATTACCATCACTCACCATCATCAACATCATCCGGGGAACAGACAATTACAGCTGCCGTCTGATATGTTATGGGCTCCATCACTTGTATCTTCATTAGCAACATCATCATCATAGCCACCATTGAATTCATGGTCATCAGTCATCAACGCCAATCACCATCAATATCACCATGGTGATCACCATCATCAAAAAAACTATCATCATTACCATCACTCACCATTATCAACATCAATATCATCAACACTATAGTCATTACCATCACTCACCACCATCATCATCAATATCACCATGGTGATCACCATCATCAAAAAACTATCATCATTACCATCATCAACATCAATATCATCAACACTATCGTCATTTCCATCACTCACCACCATCATCATCAATATCACCATGGTGATCACCATCATCAAAAAACTATCATCATTACCATCATCAACATCAATATCATCAACACTATCGTCATTTCCATCACTCACCACCATCATCATCAATATCACCATGGTGATCACCATCATCAAAAAACTATCATCATTACCATCATCAGCATCAATATCATCAACACTATCGTCATTTCCATCACTCACCACCATCATCATCAATATCACCATGGTGATCACCATCATCAAAAAACTATCATCATTACCATCACTCACCATCATCAACATCATCCGGGGAACAGACAATTACAGCTGCAGTCTGATATGTTATGGGCTCCATCACTTGTATCTTCATTAGCAACATCATCATCATAGCCACCATTGAATTCATGGTCATCAGTCATCAACGCCAATCACCATCATCATCAATATCACCATGGTGATCACCATCATCATCATCAAAAAACTATCATTACCATCACTCACCACCATCATCATCAATATCACCATGGTGATCACCATCATCAAAAAACTATTATCATTACCATCACTCACCATCATCAACATCAATATCATCAACACTATCATCATTACCATCACTCACCACCATCATCATCAATATCACCATGGTGATCACCATCATCATCATCAAAAAACTATCATTACCATCACTCACCACCATCATCATCAATATCACCATGGTGATCACCATCATCAAAAAACTATCATCATTACCATCACTCACCATCATCAACATCCTCCGGGGAACAGACAATTACAGCTGCCGTCTGATATGTTATGGGCTCCATCACTTGTATCTTCATTAGCAACATCATCATCATAGCCACCATTGAATTCATGGTCATCAGTCATCAACGCCAATCACCATCATCATGAATATCACCATGGTGATCACCATCATCAAAAAAAAACTATCTTCATTACCATCACTCACCATCATCAACATCAATATCATCAACACTATAGTCATTACCATCACTCACCACCATCATCATCAATATCACCATGGTGATCACCATCATCAACATCAATATCATCAACACTATCATCATTACCATCACTCACCACCATCATTATCAATATCAACATCAATATAATCAATTCTATTGTCATCATCATCATCAATATCGACAACACTATCATCATTACCATCAGTTATCATCATCAATATAGCAGGGTAGTGGAAATGAAGTCTCGGCACTCACAAGTACTCTTGCAAAATCTTTCGGTGTTTATTCACACAAGTGGCATACAGGACGCGTTTCGGCTACACGCCGTTATCAACCGCATTGCGGTTGATAACAGCGTGTAGCCGAAACGCGTCCTGTATGCCACTTGTGTGAATAAACACCGAAAGATTTTGCAAGAGTACTTGTGAGTGCCGAGACTTCATTTCCACTACCCTGCTTAAATTTTTGGTCTGCGGGCAACACCTGAGACACGAGTGCCGACTCCATCTGTTCCCATCATCATCAATATTACAGTGGTGATCACCATCATCAACATCAATATCATCAATACTATTGACATCACCATCATCAATATCACCTTGGTGATCATCGACACTATTGTCAGACTCATCACCATCATTAACATCACTCTGGTGATCACCTTCATCAACATTAATATCATCAACACTATCATCACTACCATCATCATCATCTGCATCAATATCATCAGTTCTATTGTCATCACCATCATGATTAAAGGGGTAGTCCAGTGGTGAAAAACATATCCCCTATCCTAAGGATAGGGGATAAGTTTGAGATCGCGGGGGGTCCGACCGCTGGGGCCCCCTGCGATCTCTCTGTACGGGGGCCAGGCTCTCCGGCCAGAGAGCGGGTGTCGACCTCCACACAAAGCGGCGGCTGACACGCCCCCTCAATACGTCTCCATGGCAGAGCCGGAGATTGCCGAAGGCAGCGCTCCGGCTCTGCCATAGAGTTGTATTGAGGGGGCGTGTCGGCCGCCGCTTCGTGCGGAGGTCGACACGCCCCCTTCCCGCGGGCTGTCGGGGCCCCGCACAGGAGATCGCAGGGGGCCCCAGTGGTCGGACCCCCCGCGATCTGCAACTTATCCCCTATCCTTAGGATAGGGCATAAGTTGTTCACCACTGGGTTCACCACTGGACTACTCCTTTAATCATCACCCATTGTCACTAAAATCCTAATTTTCTGTGTTCAATACTATCATAATAATCATCATCATCACGACTGACATTTAGGTTCAGAACAACTTGGATGGTGACACAATTTTCGTCATTCAGAACCAACACAAAAAGGATCTGAACCGAGTCTATCAATAAGTAATTAACAAGCGGCCTTATCAGCTTAGGGCTGTGTTTACAAATTGCAGTTCCGATGCAGTTATTGTGAGGTTTGCAGTAAAATTTTGCAGCAATTTCAACAAATGGTGGCAAAACCAACAATACTGTGACAGAACGGCGGTGAAACCACAAGAAAATTGCAATGTGGGAACACAGCCCGTATTTAATGATACTTAAAGGGGTACTCCGGTGGGGGGAAAAAAATTCAACTGGTGCCAGAAAGTTAAACAGATTTGTAAATTACTTCTATTTAAAAAAATCTTAATCCTTCCAGAACTTATCAACTTCTGTATACTATAGAGGAAGTTGTGCAGTCCTTTCCAGTCTGACCACAGTGCTCTCTGCTGACACCTCTGTCCATGTCAGGAACTGTCCAGAGTAGGAGCAAATCCCAATAGCAAACCTATCCTGCTCTGGACAGTTCCTGACAAGGATAGAGGTGTCAGCAGAGAGCACTGTGGTCAGACAGAAATGTATAAAAAAAATAACTTCCTGTGGAACATGCAGCAGCTGATAAGTACCTGAAGGATTAAGTTTTTTAATAGAAGTAATTTACAAATCTGTCTAACTTTCTGGCACCAGTTGATTTAAAAAAAAAATGTTCTCCACCAGAGTACTCCTTTAACAAAAATCTGGCATTACATGAAAAATGTAAAGCAACATTTTAACCCTTCCTGACATCCGTGTACTGTACTGTCCAGTAAAAATTGCAATGGTAAAAATGGGAGAGAACACAACGATAGTGGCCATTTATGCCCTTAGATGCCACTGTCGATAGTGTCGGTGGCATCTTAGTGGTAAAAGGGAGTAGCTTCCACTGTCTTTGATGGGGGTTGTTTTTGTAGCTGCGCCCAATCAATGCCTCTGGATCTGCCATCTTCGTACACCTATTAAACCTAGTTTCAAAATATAAATATATAAAAAAAATTACATTAACCCCTTAACGACGCAGGACGTATATTTACGTCCTGCGCCGGCTCCCGTGATATGAAGCGGGATCGCGCCGCGATCCCGCATCATATTGCGTCGGTCCCGGCGCTAATCAACGGCCGGGACCCGCGGCTAATACCACACATCGCCGATCGCGGCGATGTGCGGTATTAACCCTTTAGAAGCGGCGGTCAAAGCTGACCGCCGCTTCTAAAGTGAAACTGAAAGTGACCCGGCTGCTCAGTCGGGCTGTTCGGGACCGCCGCGGTGAAATCGCGGCATCCCGAACAGCTGATCGGACACCGGGAGGGCCCTTACCTGCCTCCCTGATGTCTGATCGACGAATGACTGCTCCGTGCCTGAGATCCAGGCAGGAGCAGTCAAGCGCCGATAATGCTGATCACAGGCGTGTTAATACACGCCAGTGATCAGCATAGGAGATCAGTGTGTGCAGTGTTATAGGTCCCTATGGGACCTATAACACTGCAAAAAATTTTTTAAAAAAAAGTGTTAATAAAGGTCATTTAACCCCTTCCCTAATAAAAGTTTGAATCACCCCCCTTTTCCTGTAAAAAAAATAAAACTGTGTAAAAAAAATAAAAAATAAACATATGTGGTATCGCCGCGTGCGTAAATGTCCGAACTATAAAAATATATCATTAATTAAGCCGTACGGTCAATGGCGTACGCGCAAAAAAAATTTCAAAGTCCAAAAAAGCGTATTTTGGTCACTTTTTATACCATTGAAAAATGAATAAAAAGTGATCAAAAAGTACAATGAAAACAAAAATCATACCGATAAAAACTTCAGATCACGGCGCAAAAAATTAGTCCTCATACCGCCCCGTACGTGGAAAAATAAAAAAGTTATAGGGGTCAGAAGATGACATTTTTAAACGTATAAATTTTCCTGCATGTAGTTATGATTTTTTCCAGAAGTGCGACAAAATCAAACCTATATAAGTAGGGGATCATTTTAACCGTATGGACCTACAGAATAATGATAAGGTGTAATTTTTACCGAAATATGCACTGCGTAGAAACGGAAGCCCCCAAAATTTACAAAATGGCGTTTTCTTTTCGATTTTGTCGCACAATGATTTTTTTTTCCGTTTCGCCGTGCATTTTGGGTAAAATGACTAATGTCACTGCAAAGTAGAATTGGCGACGCAAAAAATAAGCCATAATATGGATTTTTAGGTGGAAAATTGAAAGGGTTATGATTTTTAAATGTAAGGAGGAAAAAACGAAAGTGCAAAAACGGAAAACCCTGAGTCCTAAAGGGGTTAAAAAAATCCCCATTAAAAGAAATTTATAGTAAGAAAAAAAATGACTGCAGCTCCACTCCCATTCTCTTTTGCCTTCTTTAGTGCAGGATATTTGCGGCTCTGTATTGAAAAAACTGGAGCCCCCCCCCGTAAAGATTTATAACTAAATAAATCAGCACAAATTGGAATAATTCAAAAGAAGGTTAAAAAAATAATAATAATAATACACTTAACAGTGTATCTCAGTGCTCTCTCCTATTCCTCACATTTCTCCCATTGGTTGCATGTAATTTGTTATCATTCCATCCTTGCTGTGGTGTCAGCTTTATGAACAAGCAGAGTTGCAGTGTAAAGCATGAGGAAAGACATCTAAACTTAGCCTAACAATCTGATAAGAAAGAGGGGGAAATTCGGACTGTATTAAAGGGGTACTCTGCCCCTAGACATGTCTGATCACGGGGGATCACAATGCTGGGACCCCCCGCAATCTCTGTGAAGCACCCAGAATTCTAAACAGTATATTTAGAATGCTGGGTTGCCGCGGCCGGAGACGTGATGTCATGCCACACCCCCTCATCACATCACACCCCCTCTGTTCATGTCTATGGGAAGCCCCTCCCATAGACATGAATGGGGGGGTGGCGTGATAAGGGGGCATGGCATGATGAGAGGGTGTGGTGTAACGTCCCGTTTAGAATTCTGAGTGCTGCACAGAGATTGCGGGGGGTCCCAGTAGTCCTTATTTATTCCAATAATCTCAGTTAAAGCTTTATCTGTGCGGGACTGCCTCGTAAAGAGTGCTGCAAAGATTTGGGGCAGATTCAGCTTTGTATAAAAAATAAACATTTTCAAGTATTTTCGGGTGGAACAGGAGCAGGGCATAAGAGATTTGTGATAATTTGTGATTGAAATGTTGGCAGGTATGATAATATAGGCAAAGATATTTCTGTCGTCATTTATCTCCCTGTAAATGATGTGGGCACAGATATTACTGCCTCCTTCTTTTTTCCTATAAATTTTATTAACACACATAGTACTGTCTTTATTTATCTCACTGTAAATTATGTACACAGATAGTACTGTCTTCCCCTTTTTCCCTATATATTATGTTGGCACATATATTACTTAATTCCTCTTTTTCCCTATAAATGATGTTGGCACATATATTACTACATTCCCTTTTCCCTATAAATGATGTTGGCACATATATTACTTAATTCCTCTTTTTCCCTATAAATGATGTTGGCACATATATTACTTAATTCCTCTTTTTCCCTATAAATGATGTTGGCACATATTTTACTTAATTCCTCTTTTTGCCTATAAATGATGTTGGCACATATATTACTACATTTCCTTTTCCCTATAAATCATGTAGGCACAGATATTACTGCCTCCCCCTTTTTCCCTATAAACGATTTGGGCTCATATAGTATTGTCTTCATTTACCTCAGTGTAAAGGATGTAGGCACAGATAGTAATGTTTTTACCCTTTTCCTTATAGATGATGTAGGCACAGATATTACTGCCTCTCTCTGTTTGCCTGTAAGTGATGTTGGCACAGATATTACTGCCTCTCACTGTTTGCCTTTAAATGATGTTGGCACAGATATTACTGCCTCTCTCTGTTTGCCTGTAAATGATTTGGGCAGATATTACTACCTTCCTCTGTTTTCCTGTAAATGATGTTGGCACAGATATTACTGCCTCCCTCTGTTTGCCTATAAATGATATTTGCACAGATATTACTGCCTCTCTCTCTCTGTTTGCCAGTAACTGATGTTGGCACAGATATTACTGTCTTTCTCTGTTTGCCTGTAATTGATGTTGGCACAGACATTACTCTTTACCTTTCCCAGTAAATGACACAGACTGTACCGTCTTCCTGTAACTCTCTGTAAGGGATGTAGGCATAGTAAGAAATGATACTTTGACTTTTCCGGTACATTAAATTTGCGATGCTCCCCTGTATTTCTCTGTGTATGATAGAAGCATAGGACAGCACTGCCTCCCTGTTTCCTTCTGTATATGATGTAGGTATAAATAGTACATCCTCCTACTCGTTTTATGTAGGGGTCAATTGAACTGCCAACCTGTTTTCCATGTAAGGCTAGAATTACATATGTCTGGCGTCCGGCATATGTAATCCCAGCCTAAATATCAACTGATAACAATATATGCATCAGTTGTCATCAGTTGTGTAGAATCCAGCGTCCATTTTGTCCCCTATCCGATGCCATCCCAGTGAGTCCAATCACCTGGTGTCAAAACTGAGATGCCGAATAATTGTGAACTGTCCCATTTAAATGAATGGGATCAGTTCTGCCATCAGTTTCCCTTCTGTGCATGCCGGAGGGAAGTGCTGCCAGAAAACTGTGTAAATGATATAGGCTCAGATAGAACTATCTCCCTGTTTCAGACGTAAATGATATTGATACAGATAATACAACTTTCCAGTTTCTCAGTGTAAATGATTAAGGCACGGATTGTACTGCCCCCTGTCTCTCCCTCTAAATTCTGTAGCTACAGATAGTACTGCCCTCTGTCTCTCCCTGTAAAACATGTAGGCACAGATAGTACTGACATTTAAGCCAGAGAAATCCTACTTCCATTCTGATCTCTTCAGATACGCACAAGTTATTGGCAATATCTTTAAACCAGCTTATAACCTTGATTTCTGGAATGGTAGATTTGGGAGGGGGGCATTTTTTTCTCAAGAAACAGCTCCACTCTTGTCCTAAGTCTGTGCCTAGTATTGCAGCTCAGTCTCATTTAACAGACATGAATGAGACAGAACATGTCCTAACTTTTTCTAACCAGTTTCCTGGCCATCTTTCAGGCACAATATGCCAAAAGAGATCTGGCAACACAGAGAAAATACAGCCCATGGCGTTGAATTGAGCTTCTCATTGGAGTCTCCTTTGTAGGTCTGAAGCGTATTCAGAGACATGTCATGCATTAGTGATGATGAGAGGAGAGAAAACATATGAGTCACAGATCCATCAGAGATTGCTAAGTGCAAGTCCTTGTCATGTGGCGTATACCGCCGATACATGTGTGCGTTCAGTCCATATCACTAAGTATGATTGTCAGGCACTAATGTCCCTCTATTGGGCCCTGAGGGTCAAGAGCTTGGCTGGGGAAAAAACAAAGAGGATTTTGTGTCACATTCCAGGACTGCCACAGACTGATCCATAGCCAGTTTAGAGACTATTCAGTCTTGGACAGTCCGGACGTCGATGAAGAAGAGGACTAATACCCCTCTACTTCCCCATATGTTTGCTGAGTGGTTTGGCCCTGTGATCCACCCCTCCCTACCCCCATAGATCCCACATCCCTCCCGATCACAGACTGTAATGATTTGTTGTTTGACATTGTTTTTGTTATATGGAGTGATGGAGCGGAATGTTAGTGTAGCATGTGGTATGGTGTATAGCTTAGGGAACCTGTGCTGTACATTGTACTGTCATGCTATGTATGATTGTAATTTATTGTAAGACTTGTAATGACAACTGAATGATCAATAAAGCTGTTTCTAGGACGCTGATCCTGTTGCTATTTCCCAAAATAGAACAATCTTTTGACCGCTTGTACAAATTCACAGCTTCTTCCAGGATCAAAACCTGTTGCTCTTCCCAAAATGAAATCATTTTTTTAACCACTTGGAAAAAGCCATTAAATCCTCCGATTCCTTTGTGTGTGTACTTGCCACTAAAAGAGTAAATTTTGGGCTGTTTTTTTAATTTTTGTTATTTCAAAAAGCATTAAAAACCCACTAGTGCAATGCATTTTTCAACAAGGCGATAACTACCACCTGGAACAATCTGTTTGCCCATAGCCATACGTGTTGCCATGGTTTGACATTAGCTTTGGTAAGGTGACTTTAGTACTTACCAACCAGACAGTAATGGGCATTCTTAGGAAGGATCCGTACTTGTCTTGGGGCTAAATGGCTATGTTGTGAGTCCACTCTAACGCTGCTGCTTTCTTTTTGTAAGATGGCTATTTCCTGTTGGAGTTCTCTCCCTCAAACTACAAGTCCCATGATCCCTTTTTGTAAGTGAGAGGTCACTTTTCTTCCTCCCACACATCAGTCACCCCACCCATTGCAGCACAGCTAGGCTCCATCCCATGCGTGCTGTGCTTAAAACTACAATTTCCTGCAGCCCTGTGGGCAATGATCTCCCTCCCACACAGCGGTCGCTCCACCCATTGAAGCACAGAAAGATTCTCTTTCAACACCTGATTAGTGATGTAATGTCTCGGGCTGCACTGCAACTTGAGAAATGCTGAGATAACACTCATTTTATATGCTGCTAAAATGGGATGGGCAGATTACAAACGGGGTGCCGCGTGCAAGATCACGGGGGTCCCCAGTGACGGGACCCCCGTGATCAGGCATCTTATCCCCTATCCTTTGGATAGGGGATAAGATGTCTAAGCACCGGAGAACCCCTTTAAAGAGGACCTGTCATTATATTATAGATTATTATATTCCTAACTACTCCTAACACCCCTCCTGTGTGCGGGGCATGGCGCAGGCTTTTGAGCAAGGGAAAAGGTATGATACACAGCTTTTTAAAGCTCGGAAGGAAGAGAGAAGCATCGGTCATGCCGTGTATCTGCCATTCTATGAAAAGATCTCCATCAGTCCACAGACCAGTGTTTCCCAACCATTGTGCCTTCAGCTGTTACAAAACTATAATTCCCAGCATGCCAGGACAGCCAACGGCCACTGCCATAACCATTCATGGGCCCTGCTCTACTCAACTTCTCACAAAAATGGGGAATTCAAGACCCCTATCTTAGTGAACATGAATGGTGGGGGTTATCCCGTGAAGAACATTTGTCTCCTTGGTCCTTCCACTGGACCCCACTGATTGCTAGGATTGGGGGCACAAGCTGAATAAGATAAAATGGCAGGGGGTCAAGCATGGATCAATCATCCCATACAATGTCTATAGGAATGATGGAGATAGTGGGGAACAGACAATAGAATGGCAGGACACGAGTGTGCACACTTCACAAAAAAGGGGACACAACTACTAATAAAAGAAAGATCTAAAATGAGGACACCCTTATGAGGGACTGTACTTCTATATTTTACTCACTAGGTCATGCAGATTCTTTACATGTCTTTTCTAGCTTCTGTATTTCGCTCACAAATCCCTCCTTTCTGCTGCTCACTCATTCTGACATCTACTGCTCAGGAAGGGGCGTGTCTGAGGCAAGTACTGAGCCCGCCCTCACTCACCATGCATTCACTTCCTCCCTGAGTCTGCTGTGCTGAATATCTTCATCCAATCACTGCAGGCTGCTCTGTAACACCTCCTCTCTGTTTTCATGCTGCAGTCTGATAGGACAGGAGTGAGTACAGAGGAGTGCTAGTCCCGCCCTCACTTCCTAGACTTTGTCCCTGCCTGTGCTTCAGCTGGGACAAAGATAATACTGCAGCTAGACAGGATTATGTCCTGGATGGTATGGGGACCGTTAGTTTTTTTTTATTTTTTATAAGCCATGCTTTCTTTAAAAAGCAGATAAAAAATGTTTTTGAAGTATATTAACATAGTAACATAGTTTGAAAGGTTGAAAAAAAGACAAGAGTCCATTGAGTTCAATCTAGAACCCTACTGTGTTGATCCAAAGGAAGGCAAAAAACCCATGGTAGAATAGTTAGAGTACCTGTCGCCAAACTAAACATTTAATTTATTGTTCCTTGCGTAATTATAAGACACTTTGCAATTTACTTGCTGTTAAAATTCCCAACCTTTATATGTTTTTAATGTAATTGAATAAAATGGCCACTAGGTGGCTCTGTTCTGTTTCCTGTACAAGTCAAACAGTTAGTTTGGTCTCCTTCCGGCCTGGTAGGAGACCAAACTAAGGAAGTGCGTGCGGGGGAATGGCGCAGGCTTGTGAGCATTGCTTAGTGAGCATCACTGAGCAAGGGAAAAGGTAAGATACACAGCTTTTTAAAGCTCGGAAGGAAGAGAGAAGCGGCGGTCATGCTGTGTATCTGCCATTCTATGAAGTCCACAGACCAATGTTTCCCAAACAGTGTGCCTTCAGCTGTTGCAAAACTACAATTCCCAGCATGCCAGGACAGCCAACAGCTACTGCCATAACCATGCATGGGCCCTGCTCCACTCAACTTCTCACAAAAATTGGGAATTCAAGACCCCTATTTTAGTGAACATGAAGGTGGGGGTTATCCCATGAAGAACATTTGTCTCCTTGGTCCTTCCACTGGACCCCCACTGATTGCTAGAATTGGGGGCACAAGCCTTCTAAGCTGCGGGGCATGGCTTGGATCCCCGCTGGTCCCAAGAATGGTGACTTAATTGTCCCCGCGATAAACGAAGGGGGCCCAACCTACGCTGCTATCACTCCACTCACCCTCTATAACACTGCCGAACATTTCCAATGGCTGAACTTAGGGTCCCCGCGGCTAGACCCCCACCGATCAGCTGATCAGCACCAATCACCACCCCATAACCCCCCCCCCCCCCCCATGCAGTCCGTGTAGATGTCCGCTGATTGATTGACACTTCAATCTGGAATTAAAATTTTACATTTTGAATTATAAATTCTGCAGTGTGCACAGTGCTCAGAATCCCATTGAAGACAATGGGAGGCTGCTGCATTGGAATTTCCAAATTCTGAGTAGATGTCTCCTCATTTTAGTTGGTACACGACCTCAACCCCTAGCGCCCCGGACCCTACGGAATATTTGCCCGGAGAAACCCAGGATCTCACCGACCAGCGCTGATACCGTTGGCGTAAATGCAGTCTGTATAGGTGTCTGCCGAAAGAATGAACACGTTTAATTTTTTCCTCGAAGTCTGGAATTTAAGTTTTAAAATTTGAATTAGAAATTCTGCAGTGTGCACAGAGCTTAGAATCCCATTGAAGATATTTCCGAACTGAATTTCTCCATCCGGAAATGTTGTAGCCCAATTCCTAGATACATTTCTCATTTTGAAAAGCCATTTTACTACTCAGATGACTCAGAATTAGGGTTATTACGGTATTTATCTATTACGGTATTTATGGTATTTATCCAACCAATCCTTCCACTCCCGGAATGTTGCACCATATTCTATACCAGTGTTTCCCAACCAGAGCGACTCCAGCCGTTGCAAAACTACAACTCCCAGCATGCCCGGACAGCCGTTGGCTGTCCGGGCATGCTGGGAGTTGTAGTTTTGCAACAGCTGGAGACACCCCTGATTGGGAAACACTGACCTGAACTATATACTACTGTATAGTCCAACATGCTGGCAGTTGTAGTTAGCAACAGCTGGAGGCACCCCTGATTGGGAAACACTGACCTGAACTATATACTACTATATAGTCCAACATGCTGGCAGTTGTAGTTAGCAACAGCTGGAGGCACCCCTGATTGGGAAACACTAACTTGTACTATATACTACTATAAAAAAAAAGTGAATGAACATAGCGACAATGCGGATTTCGCCAACATAGGACGAATGATCGACAATATATTCGTAAAATATCGAGAATTTGAAAATGGCCCCTGCCGCTCTTCACTAATGTTGAGCACGAATATTCGTAATGCGAATTTTTATCGCGAATATCAGCACTTTGTGATTTCGCGAATATTTAGAATATAGTGCTATATATTCGTAATGACGAATATTCATGTTTTTTTTTTTTCACATGCAAATTTTTATGTGACTTTTCCATGCGAATAGGGGTCTATCACATGGGGCTGTTTTTTTTTTTTTGTTTTTTTCACATGCAAATTTCGGCATGGAAAAAAAGTGAATGAACATAGCGAATATGCGAATTTCGCCAACGTAGGACGAATAATCATTAATATATTCCCAAAATATTGCGAATTTGAATGTGGCCCCTGCTGTCCATAACTATTAGTGACCCCCCCCCCTACTAGTGTTGAGCACGAAAATAAAAAATGCTAATTTTTACCGTGAATATCGTCACTTTGCGATTTCGCTAATATTTAGAATATAGTAATATATTTTCGTAATGACGAATATTCGTGTTTTTTATGCAAATTTATGCGAAAATGTTTGTGAATATCGGCACTTCCAGACTGGACACTGATCCCTCCCTTTTTTTTAGGTGAAAGATACAATTGTGCATGCGCACTATGCGAATTTCATTATAAATTTTCGCATGAAAAAAAATATTATAAACTAACATAGCGAATAAGTGGATTTCACAAACATAGGACAAATATTTGTCCATATATTCGCGAAACATTGCAAATTCGAATATGGCCCCTGCCGCTCATTACTAGTGATGAGCGGCAGGGGCCATATTTGAAGTTTCGATGTTTCGCAAATATATGGACGAATATTCGTCCTATATTCACAAAATTCGCATATTCGCTATGTTCTTCCCTCCCCCCCCCATGCGAAAATTCTTAATGAAATTCGCATAGTGCGCATGCACAATTATATCTTTCACCTAAAAGAAGGGAGGGATCAGTGTCCTGATTGGATGTGCCGATATTCGCATAAAAAAAAATTGTAGTATTCGTCATGACGTATATACATATCTCAATATATTCTGAATATTCGCTAAATCGCGAAGTTCCGATATTTGCAGAATTTCGTTCCGAATTTTCGCATGAAAAAAAACTAACACAACGAATAAGCGGATTTCACGAAAATTCGTAATGAAATTTGCATAGTGCGCTTGCACAAATATATCTTTCACCTAAAAGAAGGGAGGGATCGGTGTCCAGTCTGGAAGTGCCGATATTCGCATAAATATTCTCATAAAAAAAACAAAACATAATAATAATAATATTCGTCATTACTACTATATATATATATCAATATATTCGAAATATTCGCTAAATCGCAAAGTGCTGATATTCACATAAATATTCTCATAAAAAAAACAAAACATAATAATAATAATATTCGTCATTACTACTATATATATATATATATATATATATATATATATATCAATATATTCGAAATATTCGCTAAATCGCAAAGTGCTGATATTCACATAAATATTTGCATTAAAAAAACTAATATTCGTCATTACGACTATATATATATATATATATATATATATATATATATATACATTAATATATTCTAAATATTCTCTAAATCGCGAAGTGCCAATATTCGCATAAATATTCGCATAGAAAAACTAATATTCTTCATTACGACCATATATATATATATATATATATATATATATATATATATATTAATATATTCTAAATATTCGCTAAATCGCAAAGTGCCGATATTCACAGTAAAAATTAGCATTTCGAATATTCGCGCTCAACACTACCCCCTCCTGCTTTGCCTTGTCTTAAACTTCCATGGAGCCATTGACCGGAGTCTCCGTTATCATGGAATATCCGGTTATTGCCGCTTCCGTCTCTCGGAGGGATGTGCAGCTGGGACACGACACTAATGTCCCCTGGGATCTGCAGAGATGACATAAGAGCCTCCGGCCGGTGGGATCTGCTCCGTCCCCCCCTCCACCACCACCAGCAAAAGAGCAACAATGTATCCAACCCTGATACAATAAACCAAAAAAGTCCGAAGTGGGGGAATCCCATAGAGGGGGCTCAGAGGATCCTACAGGGCTGTGACATCACAGAAGAGAAAAGACTGCAGGATCTGAGGGAGGGATGGAGTAATGGGGGGGGGGGGGGGATCATCCTCCTCCTCCTCCTCCTGGACCACCGCTCCATACAGAAAACAGACAAGATACAGAGAGGAGGAGGAGGAGGATGGGGGGGACATAAACAAGGACATCAATGCTAAATGAATCCTGAATTAAATCCACTAGATGGAGCCCGGGGTGATTCCATTGGATTGTATTAGGGCAGGAAGGTAGGAAGAGGAATCAGATCATCTGGATTGTGCAATTTGCAAGAGGTGAAAACTGTTCCCCCTGCGAGGAGACCCCCCAGCTCTGCCTGATACCCCCTCTATATGCAAAGATTCATCTGGGGGGGACCAGGAAAACAACAACATCCTTGGAGCCCCCAAGGCGAGTGCTGCCTGGAGCCCTGAATGGCAGCCTGTGGACCAGCAGCAGGTAAGGGGCATTCTATCCCTGGTTGGCTGTAGGGTTGGGGGGTCCAGGTTGGGTCTATGTGGCAGTGGTGGTGACAGTGGTGGTGATGGTGGTGGCAGTGGTGGTGATGGTGGTGACAGTCGTGGTGGCAGCGGTGGTGGTGGCAGTGGTGGTGATGGTGATGGTGGTGACAGTGGTGGCAGTGGTGGTGATGGTGGTGGTGGTGACAGTGGTGGCAGTGGTGGTGGTGATGGTGGCAGTGGTGGTGGCAGTGGTGGTGGTGATGGTGGTGGTGACATCTCATCCATGGTCTCCTATGTCCATCACTGGTGACTGCAGCTGGAGATGCTTTGCAGCTGCCCTGATCTTCAAGTCAGGTAGGTAGAAGACTGTAAGTGGGTGGCCATGGGGGCTGCAAAGGGTTAATGCTGCATTTTATTGGGGGGGAGGCGGGGTATCATTAGGTTGCATTATTAATGTAAGTCAGTGCTCTCTAACCAGGATGCCTCCAGCTGTTGCAAAACTACAATTTCCTTCGGCTGTCCAGGCATGCTGGGAGTTGTAGTTTTGCAGCAGCTGGAGGCACCCTGGTTGGGGAACATTGATGTAAGTTCTTGGTTGGCAGCAGGTAGGTGTTGGAGTCCATTGGCTGAGGGTCTGGTCTCCCATGACAATGAATCAATGAATGACCATGATGTCCATGAAGGGGGATTTTGGGGAGAAAAAATAAAAAAAAAATTTCTTTTTTTTTAATAAAAAATATATATATATATATATTCTGCTCTGCAGATTTTTTTAAGGCTGTGATGGTGAATGAGAAAACTAAGATCATTATCATCATAAGATTACATTATCCGTGTAAGTCAGTGTTCTCCAACCAGGGTGCCTCCAGCTGTTGCAAAACTACAATCCCCAGCATGCCTGGACACCTGAAGGCTGTCCAGGCATGCTGGGAGTTGTAGTTTTGCAACAGCTGGAGGCACCCTGGTTGGGGAACATTGATGTAAGTTCTTGGTTGGCAGCAGGTAGGTGTCGGATTCTGTTGGCTGAGGGTCTGGTCTCCTATGACAATGAATCAATGAATTACCATGATGTCCATGAAGGGGGATTTTCAGGGGGGGGGGGGGGGGGGTGGAATAGAAAAAAAAATGTTCTTTTATTTATTTTTATTTTAAGCCTGTGATGGTGAATGAGAAAACTAAGATCATTAGGTTACATTATCCATGTAACTCAGTGTTCTCCAACCAGGGTGCCTCCAGCTGTTGCAAAACTACAATTCCCGGCATGCCTGGCTGTCCAGGCATGCTGGGAGTTGTAGTTTTGCAACAGCTGGAAGCACCCTGGTTGGGGAACATTGATGTCATTTACGTTCTTGGTTGGTGAAGGAGTCCATTGACTGAGGGTCTGGTCTCCTATGACAATAAATTACCATGATGCCCATGAAGGGGGATTTTTGGAAAATGTAAAAAAAAAAAAATTAAAAAAAATCACCTGAATAATCTTAGTTTTCTCATTCACCGTCACAGCTTAAAAAAAAAAATGATATGTTTTTTTTTTTTTGTTTTTTTTTTAAAGCTGTGACGGTGAATGAGATTCAGATGATTTCTCCAAAATTGGCGTCTTCATGGGGTTTGGTTCAGGAAGATGAGAGACTTGTGTGTCATCTGGACAGGAGCTCGTCCATCCGTCAGTAAATATGGAGAGAGTTTTTTTTTAAGCTGTTAGTAAAAGAAATAGAGGGGTCGGTAATTGGCTGCGAACTTCGTTTTACTAGTGATATAGGCAGATGCAGCAGAGCTGAATTTGACCAATTTGGGTTCTGCCACATCCGACAAACCCAGCTCTGTTATACAGTATATACCAACCAAGCTCTGCTGCATGACAAACTCGGCTCTGCTATATATGACAGATACAGCCTGGTTATACAGTCTATGACCAACCAAGCTCTGCTGCATGACAAACTCGGCTCTGCTATATATGACAGATACAGCCTGGTTATACAGTCTATGACCAACCAAGCTCTGCTGCATGACAAACTCGGCTCTGCTATATATGACAGATACAGCCTGGTTATACAGTCTATGACCAACAAAGCTCTGCTGCGTGACAAACTCGGCTCTGCTATATATGACAGATACAGCCTGGTTATACAGTCTATGACCAACCAAGCTCTACTGCATGACAAACTCGGCTCTGCTATATATGACGACCTTAGCTTTTATTAATATGACAGATACAGCCTGGCTATACAGTCTATGACCAACAAAGCTCTGCTGCATGACAAACTCGGCTCTGCTATATATGACGACCTTAGCTTTTATTAATATGACAGATACAGCCTGGCTATACAGTCTATGACCAACAAAGCTCTGCTGCGTGACAAACTCACCATTTCTGTGTATGACAACTTTAGTTTTTATTCCTATGACAAACTCAGCTCTGCTATACAGTCTATGACCATCAAGGCTCTACTATATATGACACACACAGCTTTTCTTTTTATCTGACAAATTCAGCTCTGTTATACAGTCAATGACCAACCAAGCTCTGCTGCATGACAAACTCAGCTCTTCTATATATGACAAAATAAGCTTTTAAACAGCTGACAAATCCAGTTCTGTTATACAGTCAATGACCAACAAAGCTCTACAGAATGACAAACCTAGCCCTGCTACATACTGAATGACAAACCTAGCCCTGCTACATACTGAATGACAAACCTAGCCCTGCTATATACTGAATGACAAACCTAGCCCTGCTATATACTGAATGACAAACCTAGCCCTGCTATATACTGAATGACAAACCTAGCCCTGCTATATACTGAATGACAAACCTAGCTCTGCTATATACTGAATGACAAACCTAGCCCTGCTATATACTGTATGATATACTTAGCTCTACTATATACTGCATGACATACTTAGCCCTGCTATATACTGAATGACAAACCTAGCCCTGCTATATACTGAATCACAAACCTAGCTCTGCTATATACTGAATGACAAACCTAGCCCTGCTATATACTGTATGATATACTTAGCTCTACTATATACTGCATGACATACTTAGCCCTGCTATATACTGAATGACAAACCTAGCCCTGCTATATACTGTATGACATACTTAGCCCTACTATATACTGTACGATATACTTAGCCCTGCTATATACTGTATGACATACTTAGCTCTGCTATATACTGTATGATATACTTAGCTCTACTATATACTGCATGACATACTTAGCCCTGCTATATACTGAATGACAAACCTAGCCCTGCTATATACTGTATGATATACTTAGCCCTACTATATACTGTATGATATACTTAGCCCTGCTATATACTGTATGACATACTTAGCCCTGCTATATACTGTATGACATACTTAGCCCTACTATATACTGTATGATATACTTAGCCCTGCTATATACTGTATGACATACTTAGCCCTGCTATATACTGTATGACATACTTAGCCCTACTATATACTGTATGACATACTTAGCCCTACTATATACTGTATGATATACTTAGCCCTGCTATATACTGTATGACATACTTAGCCCTGCTATATACTGTATGACATACTTAGCCCTACTATATACTGTACGATATACTTAGCCCTACTATATACTGTATGATATACTTAGCCCTGCTATATACTGTATGACATACTTAGCTCTACTATATACTGTATGATATACTTATCTCTATTATATACTGTATTACATACTTAGCCCTGTTATATACTGTATTACATACTTAGCTCTACTATATACTGTATGATATACTTAGCCCTGCTATATACTGTATGACATACTTAGCCCTGCTATATACTGTACGATATACTTAGCTCTACTATATACTGTATGACATACTTAGCTCTACTATATACTGTATGACATACTTAGCTCTACTATATACTGTATGATATACTTAGCTCTACTATATGCTGTATGACATACTTATCTCTATTATATACTGTATGACATACTTAGCCCTGCTATATACTGTATGACATACTTATTTCTATTATATACTGTATTACATACTTAGCCCTGCTATATACTGTATTACATACTTAGCCCTGCTATATACTGTACAATATACTTAGCTCTACTATATACTGTACAATATACTTAGCTCTACTATATACTGTATGACATACTTAGCTCTACTATATACTGTATGACATACTTAGCTCTACTATATACTGTATGATATACTTGTCTCTATTATATACTGTATGACATACTTAGCTCTACTATATACTGTATGATATACTTGTCTCTATTATATACTGTATGACATACTTAGCTCTACTATATACTGTATGATATACTTGTCTCTACTATATACTGTATTACATACTTAGCCCTGCTATATACTGTACAATATACTTAGCTCTACTATATACTGTACAATATACTTAGCTCTACTATATACTGTATGACATACTTAGCTCTACTATATACTGTATGACATACTTAGCTCTACTATATACTGTATGACATACTTAGCTCTACTATATACTGTATGACATACTTAGCTCTACTATATACTGTATGATATACTTGTCTCTATTATATACTGTATTACATACTTAGCCCTGCTATATTCTGTACAATATACTTAGCTCTACTATATGCTGTATGACATACTTAGCCCTGCTATATACTGTATTACATACTTAGCTCTACTATATACTGTATGACATACTTAGCTCTATTATATACTGTATTACATACTTAGCCCTGCTATATACTGTACAATATACTTAGCTCTACTATATACTGTATGACATACTTAGCCCTGCTATATACTGTATTACATACTTAGCCCTGCTATATACTGTATGATATACTTAGCCCTACTATATACTATACGATATACTTAGCTCTACTATATACTGTATGACATACTTAGCCCTGCTATATACTGTATGACATACTTAGCTCTACTATATACTGTATGATATACTTAGCCCTACTATATACTGTATGATATACTTAGCCCTGCTATATACTGTATGACATACTTAGCTCTACTATATACTGTATGATATGCTTAGCTCTACTATATACTGTATTACATACTTAGCTCTACTATATACTGTATGACATACTTAGCTCTACTATATACTGTATGATATGCTTAGCTCTACTATATACTGTATGACATACTTAGCTCTACTATATACTGTATGATATGCTTAGCTCTACTATATACTGTATGACATACTTAGCTCTACTATATACTGTATGACATACTTAGCTCTACTATATACTGTATGATATGCTTAGCTCTACTATATACTGTATGACATACTTAGCCCTGCTATATACTGTATTACATACTTAGCTCTACTATATACTGCATGACATACTTAGCCCTACTATATACTGTACAATATACTTAGCCCTGCTATATACTGTATGACATACTTAGCTCTACTATATACTGCATGACAGTGGTCTCTAACCTGTGGACCTCCAGATATTGCAAAACTACAACTTCCAGCATGCCCGGACAGCCAACAGCTGTCCGGGCATGCTGGGAGTTGTAGTTTTGCAACATCTGGAGGTCCGCAGGTTGAAGACCACTGCTCTATGACATACTTAGCCCCACTATTTACTGTACGACATACTTAGCTCTACTATATACCGTACGACATACTTAGCTCTACTATATACTGTACAATATACTTAGCTCTACTAAATAACACTAGATCCCTACCAAATAACACTGCTTCATCTCCCAAGCTTAGTTGGGACAAATCCAACCAAACAAGCTCTGCTACACATGTGACAAGTCCAGAATTACAATATCTGTCAGATCTACTGCTCTATTCAGGTCTGCCACTGTACATTTAAAGGGGTACTCTGGTGAAAACCTTTTTTCTTTTAAATCAACTGGTGGCAGAAAGTTAAACATGTTTGTAAATTACTTCTATTAAAAAATCTTAATGCTTCCAGTACTTATTAGCTGCTGAATGCTACAGAGGAAATTCCTTTCTTTTTGGAACGCTGATGACATCACGAGCACAGTGCTCTCTGCTGACATCTCTGTCCATTTTAGCAACCGTGCATAGCAGATGTATGCTAAGGGCAGCATGGTGGCTTGGTGGTTAGCACTGCTGCCTTGCATTGCTGGGGACTTTGGTTCAAATCCCACTAAGGACAACAATAAATAAAGCGTTATTATTATTATAATAACGTCAGAAGAGAGAACTGTGCTCTATCTTGCAACATCTAACATACCCAGCTCTGCAACATCTAACATACCCAGCTCTGCCACATCTGACAAACCTTGATTTGCTTAATCTGACAAACTCGGCTCGTCGACATTTGTAAGAAACAAACTAGCAGAATAAGGGTGCGTTCACACGCTATTTGTTTTTGCGGGTTTTTCGCTGCATATTTGAAAGGGGGCGGGCTCTTCTCGGCTGTTCGCATGCAGATTTTCCACAGAGAAATTTACACTGCGGAAAATCCGTTGCAAACCCCATTGAAGTCAGTAGGGACTGCGGCAGATTTTCCACAGCGTAAAATCCGCCGCAGAAAATCTGCTACAGACAGCCGACAAGAGCCCGCCCACTTTCAAATACGCAGAGGAAAACCCACAAAAACAAATAGCGTGTGAACGCACCCTAATAAAGCTAAAACTGATGTGAAATTAAACGTTACAAACTGATAAACTAGCTGCATTTCACAAACCTGTCTAGCAACTTCTGACATACTCAGCTCTGCTACATCTCACAAACGTAGATTTGTTTAATCTGACAAACTAAGCTTGTTTATATTTCTAAGAACAACAAATAAATAAATAAGTAAATAAATAATAATAAAATTCTAATATTAATAATAATAAGAATATTATGATTTTTTATTATTTGTTTATTATTTTTTATTTATAATAATACTATTATTCTTTAATATTTATGTATTAATTATTTTATTATTAATAATAATTGTTATAAAAAAATAATACAGAAATTAAGAAAAATACATTATTCATAATAATAATATTAATAATAACTAGGGGTGAGCGAATCGAATCTGACGAATCCGAATTCATTACGAATTTCAGGAAAAATTAGATTCACAACGAATGGGAATATCGCTGCTATTTGATCGTGTGAATCGCTTCATTAAACTCCATTTAGTGCCGTCCAGGCTCCAGGGGCATCTAAAATGGCAGATCAACATGTGAGGACATGGTGCAAGGAATCCTGGGAAGACGGGAACAGGGGTAGGCAGGATGACCCTGAATCACATGCAGGAGGCAGCCTATCAGCAGCCAGCCACTCCTATGATGTCACAGCCCTATATAATCAACAGCCATCTTGCGGCCAGTCACTTCAGCCTTTTATTGCAGAGAGATAGGACAGACAGCTCTTTGCGTTGCACAGAAAAGCATTTTTCCAGCAGCAATTCACCTTCCAGTCACATCAGTGTTCTGTTACAGAGAGGGACAGAGAGCAGTGGGTTGCACAGTGTGTTGCACAGAACAGCAGCAATTCACCTCAAGCCCAAATCCTGCCTAGAAGCACTGATAGGGATGGGAGTAAGAATGAGAGAGAGAGCAATTTTGGGTGTAGTACACAGCGACTGTGTGCTGCAGCACTGGTGTGTACTGCTGGTGTTGTACACAAATACTGTTTTAAGCATACTGGAGCGCATTGGCCTCCCCTCATAAGTGCATACCACATAACTAAATCTAAGTGGTGTACTATTTTGTACCTGTTAAAGTCTTAAGGGTTTAGATACTGTGAAAGGACAGCCAAAAGTACACACTTGCTGGTGTTGTACACAAATACTGTTTTAAGTGTAGTGAAGCGTATTGTACTTCCCTCATATATGGACTAAGTATGTCAGGCAGAGAAGTGCCAGGACGTGCACAGAGGAGTGGTAGAGACCTAAATTCATCAGGCAGAGGTCGCAGCAGACTAGGGGCGAGTGGCAGCAGGAGTCGCAGCGAGAGGCCTGAGCTCCCGGTATCAGCCAGCGGCCGTGTCTTGACCAGCAACCTATCTGCCGTCCTCGATTGGTTAACACGCTCATCCACTTCGTCACAAGTGACATCTGACACCCCCAGTCAACAGTCGGTGCGTTCCTCAGACACAATCCTCAGTTGGCATGGCCCGGGAGCAGTCCCTGTCCTCCCATTGCCTTTGTCCTATGCTGTTCCCTCTCCTAAAGAAGTATCTTATGCTGTGGGTTCAGATCCACTATTTACTGAGGACGATCTAATAGAGGACAGTCAGCAGCTACTGGACAGCCAAGAAGGGGAGGAGACATGCGCCGCTTCCTCCGCTAGGCGGGCAAGTAGTCATGAGGAGAGTGATGGGGGAGGCGGTGTTGGGAGCGTTCAGACTCATGAAGCAGACACTGTTGAGGAACCTGAGGAGGACATCAATGACATGCAGCCTACCTTCCCAGGAGGTAGTGAAACGGGTTCCTGGAGACGGCGGCAGTAGCAGTCAAACAGTGCGGACTGTTGGCGGGAAAATCAGCTACTCGGCGGTGTGGCAGTTTTTCATCAAGCATCCGGAGGATGTTGACCTGGCCACATGCAAGATGTATCGGCAGTAGGTGAAGCGTGGCCAGGGTCCCAATGTTGGCACCACGGCCCTGCATCAACATATGCAGCGTCACCATGAAGCGGCCTGGGAGAACCGTGGCTCCGATGTGGTGGTCCAGCCTGCTGCATCACCCAGTGGCACGCCACTCCCTCTTTCAGCGAGCCAAGGCTCTACCCCCTCAGCCGAAGGGAGCTGTGTGCCATACCCATCTTCTGTTGCTCCAGATGGTTCCGCTCCTCCTACTTCGAGTCAGTCATGCCACCAGCAATCCATCGGCGAAGCCATGTCCAAGAGACAACAGTATGTGCACACTCATCCAACGGCGCAGAAGCTGAATGGGCTCTTGCCCAAGTTGCTGGTGCTGCAGTCCCTCCATTTTCAAGTGGTGGACTCTGCACCTTTCAGAGAACTGATGGCTTGTGACGAGCCGAGGTGGAGAGTCCCAAGCCGTCATTTCTTTGCGAAGAAGGCAGTACCAGCCCTGCACAATTTTGTGGAACAGAAGGTGGGCCAGACCTTGAGCCTGTCAGTGTGTACCAAAGTGCATGGCAGCGCCGACATGTGGAGCTGTAACTATGGTCAGGGACATGTCCTTTACAGCCCACTGGGTGAATGTGGTTCCTGCACAGCCACAACAGCAACTTGGACAGGTCACGCTGCTTCCGCCTCCACGCTCTCAGGCCATTGGTCCTGTGACAGTGTGCGACTCCGCCTCCTCATCCTCCACCGTGTCCTTGGCCTCCACTGCACAGACAAGTCTCAGTGCCCCTCCAGCATACCATGTGTGCAAAGCACGGCGGTGTCACGCTGTTCTTCACATGGTTTGCCTTGTGAACGGAGTCACACAGGGGAGGAACTGCTAAAAGTCATTCATCAAGAAATGGAATCGTGGCTTACTCCACGAAAACTGGAAATGGGAACCATGGTGACCGACAACGGGAAAAACATCTTGTATGCGCTGCGACAAGGAAGCCTGAGACATGCGCCCTGCATGGCACACGTGTTCAACCTGGTTGTCCAGCGGTTCCTGTAGTGTTCCCCCCAACTGCAAGACATCCTAACAATGGGAAGGAAACTGTGCATGCACTTCAGCCACTCGTACACCACAAAGCACACCCTCCTTGAGCTGCAGCGTCAGAACAGTATCCCCCAACATAGTATGATATGCGACGTTGCCACACGTTGGAATTCCACCCTCCATATGTAGGATCGACTATACGAATAGAGAAAAGCCATCACCGATTTCTTGATGATCCAAGCGGATAAGGGTATTCCCCTGTGTAACTTCAATGTGAACCAGTGGCAGCTCATACGTGACACCTGCCGTTTGCTCAGGCCCTTTGAGGAAGCCACATTATTAGACAGATGCCAAGATTACAGGATGAACAACGTCATTCCACTGCTTAAACTACTACAACACGTGTTGGAAGCAATGGCTGGTCAGGGCACTGGAGATGTGGCACCTACATCTCACGGCCATATGAGCCCTGTGGGAGCTGAACTGGAAGAGGAGGGGGACAGTGGAGCACAGTTTAGGTTTCGCTAGATGGGCAGTTTTTCTAGTCATGTGACAGGAGAGGAGGAGCAGGAGCAGCCAGAGGAGCTGGAGGGTTATGAGGAGAGCGAGACAGAGGACACAGACACACCATGGCAGTATGCAGTGGAGATGGAGGCAGGGAGTCCCTCCGAGTCACTTGCACAAATGGCACGATGCATGCTCAGTTGCTTGTGTAGTGACCGCCGAATTGTCACCATTCTGCAGCGGGATGACTTTTGGATCTCCACCGTATTGGACCCTCGCTACCGTCCCAGAATGGGGGCCTTTTTCACACCCACTGAGATGGAGGACAAACTGACCTACTATAGAGACATCCTACTTAGTCAGCTGGCCAATGCCTATCAGCGCCATTGTCCATCCTCTCGCAGGTCGGACTCGGGGGGCCCTCTGCGCTCACCTTCTACTGCCATGCCTGCTGGGGAGGGGTGGCAGGAGCAGTACCAGCTCCATCAGCAGCAGCCTGAGTCTACAGTCGCTGATGAGTAGCTTTCTTCACCCGCATAGTGAAGCAACTCATCAGCAGCAGGGAGACCTGGAGCAGGACCTGAACCAGAAGGTGGTGGCTTACCTTGACATGACCATGCCAACACAAGTTGAAGATCCGCTGGACTTCTGGGCAGCCAGGCTTGATTTGTGGCCCCAACTAGCAGAGTTTGCCCTGGAAAAGCTGTCCTGCCCGGCCAGTAGTGTGCCATCAGAGCGGGTGTTTAGTGCGGCCGGGGCCATAGTCACCCCAAGGCGAACTCGTCTGTCCACTAAACATGTGGAGAGATTGACCTTTGTGAAGATGAATCAGGCATGGATCAGTCAGGATTTTCACCCACCAATGCCAGATGCCTCAGAGTAGATTGACCATGGTGCCACATCAACTCTTTACAAATACGGATAGTGCCAAACAGATATAAGGCACTCCTCCCCAGTTACAGACATTCCTCCGCATCAAACCACAAGTAAGTATTAAGGATATGCATTAGCTAAAACTTAACTTTTAATAATATTCTTAGGATAAAATATGTGAACCCACATTTTTTTTTTAAAATCAAACAAAAGGAAAGGTGTGCAAAAAACACCATGTGCTACCTCCATTACAAAGTATTGATGTAATGCAAAGACCTCTAAAAGGTGGAAGCGAACAACATATGGGCCATTGTAACCGGTGGGGGTAAAAACTTGTACGGCCCTATTCTTGCATTATTAATTCCCTTCTTGACAAGTGTTACTCGGCCCCACACAGAAACCTCTCCCTATTTCCACCTACAAACACTGACATTTCCCAGGGTTTTTAGGTGGAAATAGAGAAGTTTCCTATGTGGGGCCGTCCTTTTTAGGGAGAGTAACACATGCCAAGAAGGGAATTAATAGGTCGAGAGTAGGGCCTTACAGGGGAATTTTTTACCCCCACCTGCTAGAATAACGTTGTTAACTTCCAACTTTTCGAGGAAAGTGTTGCTCGTCTTAAAAAGGGCAGCCCCACATAGGAACCGCTCCCTATTTCCACCTAAAAACCCTGGGAAATGGCAGTGTTTGCAGGTGAAAATAGGTAGAGGTTCCTGCGTGGGGCCGCCCTTTTAAGGGCGAATAACACTTGCCAAGAAGGGAATTAATAATGTGAGAGTAGGGCCTTACAGGGGAAGTTTTTACCCCCCAAACGGTTACAATGGACCATACGTTGTTCCCTTCCACCTTTTAGAGGTCTTTGCACCACATCAATACTTGGTGGTGTAGGTGGCACATGGTGTTTTTTGCACACCTTTCCTTTTGTTTGAGTAAAAAAAAAATCTGGGGTACATATATTTTATCCTAAGAATAATATTAAAAGTAAAGTTTTACATAATGCATATCCTCAATACTTGTGCACACTAACACTTTTATAAAAGAGATCGCTTTCTTCTGCCTGCCAGCCTCAGCTACTATTCTGATACTGCCACCCGCCTGACGCCACACATCTGATGCCAAGTTCTCTTTTTTTCACCCACCTTCGTCACCGGGTACTGGTATTACCACCCACCACCCCACTATGTCACCGGGTCACTTTCAGAACTCCTGATGCGGCTGCTGCCACCTCCAGGCTGTCTCATTTTGCCACCATATGTTCTCCTCATGCTTTTGCCACCTACAGGCTGTGTCATTCAGCCACTAAATGGTCTCCTCATGCTGCCGCCACCTCCAGGCTGTGTCATTCAGCCACTATATGGTGTCCTCATGCTGCCGCCACCTCCAGGCTATGTCATTCAGCCACTATATGGTGTTCTCATGCTGCCGCCACCTCCAGGCTGTGTCATTCAGCCACTATATGGTGTTCTCATGCTGCCGCCACCTCCAGGCTGTGTCATTCAGCCACTATATGGTGTCCTCATGCTGCCGCCACCTCCAGGCTGTGTCATTCAGCCCCTATATGTTCTCCTCATGCTTCTGCCACCTCCAGGCTGTGTCATTCAGCCACTATATGTTCTCCTCATGCTTCCGCCATCTCCAGGCTGTGTCATTCAGCCACTAAATGGTCTCCTCATGCTGCCGCCAACTCCACGCTGTGTCATTCAGCCACTATATGGTCTCCTCATACTAATGCCACCTCCAGGCTCTGTAATTGTGCCGCTCTGCGGCAGTGGTTCTAATAGCGACGCCTCTGATCTGCATGTCATACTGAATAACAGTATTATTTCACTAACCCAGCACACTCCTTAGGATATGTGTTACAGCAAGGCAAAGTATTCTACACCCCTATTGAGGCTCTCTGTAGGCAAGAAATGGGCGTTTTTAATTTTGATTAACCGCGAATAAATTCGGACCGAAACAAATTTTTTGGGAAAATTCGGCAAATTGGCCAAACCAAATTTTTTTAAAAATTTACTCATCTCTAATAATAATAATACTATTATTTTATTTTATTATTATTTATTTATTATTTCGTAATAATAATAATAACGATTTAAAATTGTTATAAATATATAAATGTGTAGCCATTAAGGATAGTAAAATGTTCTAGTGTCCCTAAATTTGCAGTCTTTGGTGGTCTTATTTTTCAATCACTATAGTAACTTATTGCATTGACATAACACAGTCCAATAGAAAACCAATTCCAACACATCCTGATGCTTTGCTAAATAACAAACTCAGCTACACTAAGTCAATATATATAGATTAAAGGGGGAAATGTCTATTTAAACATATTTCCCATATTGGATATATCAGAGTCCGAGTCCTGACTGAAGATACATTAGTAAATTCCTGCACTCGACATATTTGGCTGTAGCAGAGCTGAGTTTGTCTTTGGCACAATTCAATTCTACATCATAATGTATTTTCTGTGGTTTTACATAGGATTTTGGAAAATTGCTGCAAAACCGCAACATGTGAACACAGAGCAACTGTAATAATCAGACTATATAGGGCAGTGTTTCCCAACCAGGGTGCCTCCAGCTGTTGCAAGACTACAACTCCCAGCATCCCCGGACAGCCGAAGACTGTCCGGGGATGCTGGGAGCTGTAGTTTTGCAAAAGCTGGAGGCACCCTGGTTCGGAAACACTGATATAGGGGATGCAATGCCATGCATTTATATATTAGCATAGGCTGTGTTCACAGATCGCGGTTATGCAACGTTTTCGGCGTGATTTTTCCAAAATCGCAGCAAAATACAAATCTCTTGCAAAATTTTTTGCAATGTAGTGCATCTATTTCAGCAATTTTGGCAGCTCCTCTTGCTCTATAACATGATACCTGCAGATTGTACTGTATTGTGTATATCATCTGCTCAGCTCCCCCTGCTCTATATCATGATACCTGCAGATTGTACTGTATTGTATATATCATCTGCTCAGCTCCTCCTGCTCTATAACATGATACCTGCAGATTGCACTGTATTGTGTATATCATCTGCTCAGCTCCTCCTGCTCTATAACATGATACCTGCAGATTGTACTGTATTGTATATATCATCTGCTCAGCTCCTCCTGCTCTATAACATGATACCTGCAGATTGTACTGTATTGTATATATCATCTGCTCAGCTCCTCCTGCTCTATAACATGATACCTGCAGATTGCACTGTATTGTGTATATCATCTGCTCAGCTTCTCCTGCTCTATAACATGATACCTGCAGATTGTACTGTATTGTATATATCATCTGCTCAGCTCCTCCTGCTCTATAACATGTTACCTGCAGATTGTACTGTATTGTATATATCATCTGCTCAGCTCCTCCTGCTCTATAACATGATACCTGCAGATTGCACTGTATTGTGTATATCATCTGCTCAGCTCCTCCTGCTCTATAATATGATACCTGCAGATTGTACTGTATTGTATATATCATCTGCTCAGCTCCTCCTGCTCTATAACATGATACCTGCAGATTGTACTGTGTTGTATAAATCATCTGCTCAGTTCCTCCTGCTCTATAACATGTTACCTGCAGATTGTACTGTATTGTATATATCATCTTCTCAGCTCCTCCTGCTCTATAACATGATACCTGTAGATTGTTCTGTATTGTATATATCATCTGCTCAGCTCCTCCTGCTCCATAACATGATACCTGCAGATTGTACTGTATTGTATATATCATCTGCTCAGCTCCTTCTGCTCTATATCATAATACCTGCAGATTGTACTGTATTGTATATATTATCTGCTCAGCTCCTCCTGCTCTATAACATGATACCTGCAGATTGTACTGCATTGTGTATATAAATATATATCATCTGCTCAGCTCCGCCTGCTCTATAACATGTTACCTTCAGATTGTTCTGTATTGCATATATCATCTGCTCAGTTCCTCCTGCTCTATAACATGTTACCTGCAGATTGTACTGTATTGTATATATCATCTTCTCAGCTCCCCCTGCTCTATATCATGATACCTGCAGATTGTACTGTATTGTATATATGATCTGCTCAGCTCCTCCTACTCTATATCATAATACCTGAAGATTGTACTGTATTGTATATATTATCTGCTCAGCTCCTTCTGCTCTATAACATGTTACCTGCAGATTGTACTGTATTGTGTATATAAATATATATCATCTGCTCAGCTCCGCCTGCTCTATAACATGTTACCTTCAGATTGTTCTGTATTGCATATATAATCTGCTCAGCTCCTCCTGCTCTATAACATGTTACCTGCAGATTGTACTGTATTGTATATATCATCTGCTCTGCTCCTCCTACTCTATAACATGTTACCTGCAGATTGTACTGTATTGTATATATCATCTTCTCAGCTCCCCCTGCTCTATATCATGATACCTGCAGATTGTACTGTATTGTATATATAATCTGCTCAGCTCCTCCTGCTCTATAACAAGATATACCTGCAGATTGTACTGTATTGTATATATCATCTGCTCAGCTCCTCCTGCTCTATAACATGATACCTGCAGATTGTACTGTATTGTATATATCATCTGCTCAGCTCCTCCTGCTCTATAACATGATACATGCAGATTGTACTGTATTGTATATATCATCTGCTCAGCTCCTCCTGCTCAATAACATGATACATGCAGATTATACTGTATTGTATATATCATCTGCTCAGCTCCTCCTGCTCTTTAACATGTTACCTGCAGATTAAACTGAATTGTATATATCATCTGCTCAGCTCCTCCTGCTCTATAACATGATACCTGCAGATTGTACTGTATTGTATATATCATCTGCTCAGCTCATCCTGCTCTATAACATGATACCTGCATGATTCAAGCAAAAAAGCCGGTGAGAGACCAGTGAAACGTTGTATCACTACTTTATGGGAAAATAAAATAACTACTTGAACCTTTTTTTGGAGTGCTGCAGAACCTCTTAGCATATCTATCTATCTATCTATATATCTAATATCTATCTATCCCATATCTATCTATCTATCTCATATCTATCCATTTATCTCATATCTATCTATCTCATATCTACCTATCTAATATCTATCTATCTCATTATCTATCTATCTATCTATCTATCTATCTCACATCTATCTATCTAATATCTATCTATGTCATATATATCTATGTATCTAATCTATCATCTGTCTATCCCATTCAAATCTGTTTAGGAGAGGTATTCTTAGTGATTGTTTAATCAATCTATCGGACGGATCTCCTTGTATTTCCTGACACCCGTAACACGCGGCTCCTCATATCTATGTTTTGGATGAATATAAACAAGCCTTTTCTGGTTTGGCACGCATTTCCCCGGCATACGGCCTTTTCCCTTTTAATCACAGAAGCCTCCTGGTTCGAAGCCTCAAGCCAGGTTTAGTGATCGACGATAATTTCACATTTTGTGCTTGATACTAAATGAAAGGAAACGCGCAGTACATGATGTCACATTGTGAGGCCCCTCCAAAGCCAGCCTCCCTGTTATCTATTACTACAAAGATTAAGCTTGGCTGCAGCTGCATATAATCAGCAGCCATATTCCGGCCAGTCACTTCATTCATTACACTGCAGAGAGATAGGACTGACAGCCTGTGTGTGTTACACAGAAAAGCTCATTCTAGCAGCGTTTCACCTCCTAGTCACATCAGCGTTCTGGTGGACAAAGAGCAGTGTTTTTTCCACTGAAAAAGGATTTTTACTGCAGCCAGTAACCTCCCAGTCACTTTCTTCAGCATTGTATTACAGAGAGGGGCAGAGAGCTGAGTGCAGAAGGGCATTCATCATCATCAGGAGAATAGGGTTGTAGGTTGCCGTGAGGCAGCAGCTGAGCCAACAAGGTGGTAGCATGGTACACAGTCAGCATGGTGGCAGAAGTGGAAATTTTGGAGCCAAACATGCCCGGGGAGACCACCTGCTTCGAGGCAGCCTTCCTTCCCGGGAGGTAGTGGAATGGGTTCCTGGAGACGGCGGCAGTAGCAGTCAATCGTGCGGACTGTTGGTGGGAAAATCAGCTACTCGGCGGTGTGGCAGTTTTTCTTCAAGCATCCGGAGGATGTTGACCTGGCCACATGCAAGATGTATCGGCAGTAGGTGAAGCGTGGCCAGGGTCCCAATGTTGGCACCACGGCCCTGCGTCAACATATGCAGCGTCACTATAAAGCGGCTTGGGAGAACCGTGGCTCCGATGTTGTGGTCCAGCCTGCTGCATCGCCCAGTGGCCAGCTGCTCCCTCTTTCACCCAGCCAAGGCTCCACCACCTCAGCCGAAGTGAGCTGTGTGTCATACCCATCTTCTGTCGCTCCAGATGCTCCTGCTCCTCCTACTTTTAGTCAATCATTCTGCCAACAGTCCATCGGCGAAGCCATGTCCAAGAGAGAACAGTATGCGCCCACTCATCCAACAACGCAGAAGCTGAATGTGCCCCTGTCCAAGTTGCGGGTGCTGCAGTCCCTCCCTTTTCAAGTGGTGGACTCTGCACCTTTCAGAGAACTGATGGCTTGTGCCGAGCCAAGGTGGAGAGTGCCAAGCCTTTATTTCTTTGCTAAGAAGGCAGTACCAGGCCTGCACAATTATGTGGAGGTGGGCTAGTCCGTGAGCCTGTTGGTGTGTACCAAAGTGCAAGGCAGCACCGACATCTGGAGCTGTAACTATGGTCAGGGACAATAAATGTCCTTTATGGCCACATTGGTGTTAGTGGTTCCTGCACAGCCACAACAGCAACTTGGACAGGTCATGCCGCTTCCTCCTCCATGCTCTCAGCCCGTTGGTCCTGTGACAGTGCGTGACTCTGGCTCCTCATCCTCCACCTTGTCCTCATCCTCCACTTCCCAGAAAGTCTCAGTGCCCCTTCAGTATACCATGTGTTCAGGGCATGGCGGTCTCACGCTGTTCTTCACATGGTTTGCCTTGGTGAACTGAGTCACATGGGGGAGCAACTGCTAAAAGTCATTCATAAAGAAATCAGAGAATTGCTTACTCCACGAAAACTGGAAATGGGAACCGTGGTGACTGACAACGGGAAGAACATCTTGTATGCGCTGCGACAAGGAAGCCTGAGACATGCGCCATGTATGGCACACATGTTCAATCTGATTGTCAAGCGGTTCCTGAAGTGTTCCTCCCATTTGCAAGACATCCTAACAATGGGAAGGAAACTTTGCTTGCACTTCAGCCACTCGTACACCGCAAAGCACAATCTCCTTGAGCTGCAGCGTCAGAACGGTATCCCACCACATAGTCTGATTTGTGACATTGCCACACGTTGGAATTCCACCCTCCATATGTTGGACCGACTATAGAAACAGAGAAAAGCCATCACCAATGTCTTGATGATCCAAGCGGATAAGGGTACTCCCCTGTGTAACTTCAATGTGAACCAGTGGCAGCTCATACGTGCCACCTGCCATTTGCTCAGGCCCTTTGAGGAAGCCACATTATTAGTAAGTCGCCAGGATTACGGGATGAACGACGTCATTCCACTGCTTCATTTCCTACAACACATGTTGGAAACGATGGCTGGTCAGGGCACTGGAGGCGTGGCGCCTTCATCTCATGGCCACATGAGCCCTGTGGTGGCTGAACTGGAGGAGGAGGAGGGAGAGGGGCACAGCGGAGCACAGTTTAGGTTTGTGAGATGGGCGGTTTTTCTAATCATCTGACAGCAGAGGAGGAGCAGGAGCAGCCAGAGGAGCTAGATGTTTATGAGGAAGGCAAGACAGAGGACCCAGACACACCGTGGAAGTATGCAGTGGAGATGGAGTCAGGGAGTCCCTCCGAGTCACTTGCACAAATGGCACGATGCATGCTAACTTGCTTGCATAGTGACCGCCGAATTGTCACCATTCGGCAGCGGGATGTCTTTTTGCTCTCCACCTTATTGGATCCTCGCTACCGCCACAAAATGGGGGCCTTTTTCACACCCACTGAGATGGAGGACAAACTGACCTACTATAGAGACATCTTACGTAGTCAGTTGGCCAATGCCTATCAGCGCCATTGTCCATCCTCTCGCAGGTCGGACTCGGGGGGGCCATCTGCGCTAACCTCCCACAGCCATGGCTGCTGGGGAGGGGTGGGGTGGCAGGAGCAGTACCAGCTCCATCAGCAGCAGCCTGAGTCTACAGCCGCTGATGAGTACCTTTCTTCATCCGCATAGTGAAGCAACTCATCAGCAGCAGTAAGACCTGGAGCAGGACCTGAACCAGCAGGTGGTGGCATACCTTAACATGACCGTGCCAACAACCATTGAAGATCCGCTGGACTTCTGGGCAGCCATACTTGATTTGTGGCCGCAACTCCAGAGTTTGCCCTGGAAAAGGTGTCCTGCCCGGCCAGTAGTGTGCCATCAGAGCGGGTGTTTAGTGCGGCGGGGGCCATAGTAACCCCAAGGAGAACTCATCTGTCCACAAAAAATGTGGAGAGACTGACCTTTGTGAAGATGAATCTGGCATGGATCAACCAGGAATTTCCACCCACCAATGCCTGATGCATCAGAGTAGATTGACCATGATGCCACACCAACACTTCACAAATATGGATAGGGCCAAACAGATTTAAGGCGCTGCTCCCTTGTTACAGACATTCCTCTGCATCAGACCTTTTTTCACCCACCTTCGTCATCGGGTACTGGTATCGCCACCCACTGTACCACTCTGTCGCCGGGTGTCTTTCAGGACTCCTGATGCTGCTGCCACTTCCAGGCTGTCTCATTCGGCCACTATATCGTCTTTTCATGTTTCAGCCAACCCCAGGCTGTGCCATTCAGCCACTATATGGTCTCCTCATGCTTCAGCCAACTACAGGCTGTGACATTCAGCCACTATTGTCAGGATCCATGGCTAGCGGCTGGTGATGACACTGGAGGTGGATCCCCTGTACCAGAGAGGCGATGACGCGGGCCGTACTGGGGAATCGGTTCTAAGCAGTTACTGGTGTTCACCAGAGCCCGCCGCAAAGCAGGATGGACTTGCTGCGGCAGTAACTACCAGGTCGTGTTCCCCAGTAGCGACTCGACCTCTCTGGCAGCTGAAACTGGCGCGGTACACAAGGACTAGAGAGAGGCGAGGTCAGACGTAGCAGAAGGTCAGGGCAGGCAGCGAGGTTTGTAGTTAGGGGCAACAGCAGAAGGTCTAGGTACACAGGCTTGGGACACAGTATAACGCTTTCTCAGGGCACAAGGCAACAAGATCTGGCGAGGAGAGGAAGGGGAAGTGGGTTTTTATACATTAGGGCGTGATTGGACCAGGCATCAATTAGTGGTGCACTGGCCCTTTAAATTTAAGCAAGTCGGCGCGCGCGCCCTAGGGAGCGGGACCGCGCGCGCCGGGAGGAAGCAGACGTGAGCGAGAGTTGAGAGAGACGGGGCGCAATCCGGGGACCAGAGAGCAGCGCTCGCGGTCAGAAATGCCGACCGGAGCGCTGCAGCCAGAGAAACGCCGTGAGCGCTCCGGGAAGGCAGCGGCACCCGGAGCGCTCGGCGTGACAGTACCCCCCCCCCCCTTGGGTCTCCCCCTCTTCTTGGAGCCGAGGAATCTGTAGATGAGTTCTTTGTCTAGAATATTGTCCTCTGGCTCCCAAGACCTCTCCTCGGGGCCACAATTCTCTCAATCAACAAGAATTTTTTTTTTACCTCTGACAAACTTTGAAGCGAGAATCTCTTTAACCGAGAAGAGGAGCCCGAGACAGGAGCAGGAATGGTGACCTTGGGAGAAAAGCGGTTAAGAATGAGAGGCTTGAGGAGGGAAACATGAAAGGAGTTAGGAATACGAAGAGAAGGAGGAAGATGAAGCTTGTAAGAGACAGGGTTGATTTGACTTTTGACCCTGAATGGCCCAAGGTAACGTGGACCCAGCTTGTAGCTAGGGACATGGAACCGAATATATTTGGCAGAGAGCCACACTTTGTCACCAGGGGCAAAGACAGGAGGAATTCTTCTCTTCTTGTCCGCGTGTTTCTTCATACGAGAGGAGGCCAGCGAGAGCGACCTCTGAGTCTCCTTCCAGATAGAGGAAAAGTCCCGGGTCAAATCATCTACGGCAGGGACTCCAGACGAAGTGGGGATAGGGAGGGGGGGAAGTGGGTGACGGCCGTACACCACAAAGAATGGAGACTTGGCGGATGACTCAGAGTCTTTGAAATTGTACGAAAATTCGGCCCAGGGTAACAGGTCAACCCAATCATCTTGGCGGGAGGAGACAAAATGTTGCAGGTAGTCACCAAGGATTTGGTTTACTCTCTCCACTTGTCCATTAGATTGCGGGTGGTAGGCGGTGTTCCTCCAGGTTGGAGGAGAAGATTAGAATGTCATCGAGATAGACCACCACGCAGGTATACAACAAGTCCCGGAAGATCTCATTGACAAAGTCCTGGAAGACTGCGGGGGCGTTGCAAAGACCGAATGGCATGACCAGGTATTCGAAGTGACCATCTCTAGTGTTAAAAGCAGTTTTCCACTCATCTCCTTCACGAATTCTGATGAGATTGTACGCGCCCCTGAGGTCAAGCTTGATAAAAATCTTTGCTCCGCGCAGCCGGTCAAAGAGTTCCGAGATGAGTGGCAGAGGGTAGCGGTTCTTTATGGTGATCTTATTGAGCCCGCGGTAGTCAATACAAGGGCGTAGCGACCCCTCCTTCTTGGCAACAAAGAAGAATCCTGCTCCAGCAGGAGAAGAAGACTTCCTGATGAGACCTTTTTTGAGATTCTCCTGAATATATTCCGTCATGGCCTCCGTTTCAGGAGCGGAGAGAGGGTATATCCTGCCACGGGGCGGCGTGGTCCCAGGGAGCAAGTCAATAGGGCAGTCGTAGGGCCTATGTGGTGGTAGGACCTCTGCCTGTTTTTTGCAAAAGATGTCAGAAAAGTCTTGATAGGCCTTTGGAAGACCGAGCAAAGGAGAAGCAACAGAGACTTGGCTGGTGGGAAGCGACTGAAGGCAGCGAGAGCGGCAGGAACAACCCCAGGATTTGATGTCCCCCGTGGCCCAGTCGAGCGTAGGAGAATGCCGCTGGAGCCAGGGTAAGCCAAGGAGGATGTCTGAGGTGCAATTAGGCAGGACAAAGAACTCAATCCTTTCTTGATGGAGAACCCCCACGGTCATGCGTACGGGGGCCGTGCGGTAACGCACGGTAGAATTCAGGTGTTCTCCGTTAACTGAGGAAATGTAGAAGGGCTTGACTAGACGGATAACAGGGATGTTAAACCGGTTAATGAAGGAGGCTTTTATGAAATTTCCAGTTGAATCAGAGTCCAAGAATGCCTCCGCAGAGAAGGAGGCTTTATCAGCTGGAGAAATCCGCACAGGAATAGTCAGGCGTGGAGAGGAAGAATTTACACCCAGTGACGCCTCTCCCACGATCACTAGGTGCGAGCGTTTCCCTGACGCTGAGGACGAATGGGACAGTCCTTTAGGAAATGTTCAGAGCTCGCACAGTATAGGCATAAGTTCTCGTTCCTCCGGCGAGTCCTCTCTTGCTGGGTCAGGCGAGACCGGTCCACTTGCATGGCCTCCTCAGCGGGAGGCACAGTAACAGGCTGCAAAGGATGCTGGAAGAGAGGAGCCAGGCGCGGGTATCGCCTGGTGCGAACGAGATCTTTCTCCTGGCGGAGCTCCTGACGTCTCTCAATGTAGCGCATATCAATGCGGGTAGCCAGGTGGATTAGTTCAGTCAGGGAGGAGGGTATCTCTCGTGCGGCCAGACAATCCTTGATATGGCTGGATAAACCTTTTTTAAAGGTCGCGCAGAGAGCTTCATTGTTCCAGGCCAACTCAGCGGCCAAAGTCCGGAATTGTATGGCATATTCGCCCACGGTTGAGTCTCCTTGGACTAGGTTTAGTAAAGCAGTTTCTGCGGATGAGGCACGGGCAGGTTCCTCAAAGACACTGCGGACTTCAGAAAAGAAGGACTGGACTGAGGCAGTGGCAGGATCATTGCGGTCCCAAAGCGGCGTGGCCCAGGCCAAGGCCTTCCCGGAAAGTAGACTGACGACGAACGCCACCTTAGACCGTTCAGTGGGGAATTGGTCAGACAACATCTCCAAGTGCAGGGAGCATTGAGACAGGAATCCCCGGCAATTTTTAGAGTCCCCGTCAAACTTGTCTGGGAGAGACAGGCGGACTCTAGTGGAAGAAGCAGCAGCTTGGAGAGGAGGAGATGCTGGAGCTGGCGGTTGAGGCTGTGGAGGCAGGAGCTGTTGAATCATGGCGGTCAACTGCGACAGCTGTTGTCCTTGTTGAGCAATTTGCTGGGACTGCTGGGCAACCACGGAGGTGAGATCAGCGAGGCTTGGCAGCGGTACCTCAGCGGGATCCATGGCTAGCGGCTGGTGATGACACTGGAGGTGGATCCCCTGTACCAGAGAGGCGATGACGCGGGCCGTACTGGGGAATCGGTTCTAAGCAGTTACTGGTGTTCACCAGAGCCCGCCGCAAAGCAGGATGGACTTGCTGCGGCAGTAACTACCAGGTCGTGTTCCCCAGTAGCGACTCGACCTCTCTGGCAGCTGAGACTGGCGCGGTACACAAGGACTAGACAGAGGCGAGGTCAGACGTAGCAGAAGGTCAGGGCAGGCAGCGAGGTTCGTAGTCAGGGGCAACAGCAGAAGGTCTAGGTACACAGGCTTGGGACACAGTATAACGCTTTCTCAGGGCACAAGGCAACAAGATCCGGCGAGGAGAGGAAGGGGAAGTGGGTTTTTATACATTAGGGCGTAATTGGACCAGGCACCAATTAGTGGTGCACTGGCCCTTTAAATTTAAGCAAGTCGGCGCGCGCGCGCCCTAGGGAGCGGGACCGCGCGCGCCGGGAGGAAGCAGACAGGAGCGAGAGGTGAGAGAGACGGGGCGCAATCCGAGGGCGGACAGGAGCCATGCCTCGGATCGCGTCCCCTCCGGGGACCAGAGAGCAGCGCTCGCGGTCAGCAATGCCGAACGGAGCGCTGCAGCCAGAGAAACGCCGTGAGTGGTCCGGGAAGGCAGCGGCACCCGGAGCGCTCGGCGTGACAACTATATGGTCTCCTCATGCTTCTTCCAACCCCAGGCTGTGCCATTCAGACACTATATGGTCTCCTCATGCTTCACCACCTCCAGGCTGTGCCATTCAACCACTATATGGTCTCCTAATGCTTTAGCCACCTCCAGGCTGTGCCTTTCAGACACTATATCGTCTTCTCATGCTCCAGCCAACTCCAGGCTGTGCCATTCAGCCACTATATGGTCTCCTCATGCTTCAGCCAACTACAGGCTGTGACATTCAGCCACTATATGGTCTCCTCATGCTTCTTCTAACCCCAGGCTGTGCCATTCAGACACTATATGGTCTCCTCATGCTTCACCACCTCCAGGCTGTGCCATTCAACCACTATATGGTCTCCTAATGCTTTAGCCACCTCCAGGCTGTGCCTTTCAGACACTATATCGTCTTCTCATGCTCCAGCCAACTCCAGGCTGTGCCATTCAGCCACTATATGGTCTCCTCATGCTTCAGCCAACTACAGGCTGTGCCATTCAACCACTATATGGTCTCCTCATGCTTCAGCCAACTCCAGGCTGTGCCATTCAGACACTATATAGTCTCCTAATGCTTCAGCCAACTCCAGGCTGTGCCATCCAGCCACTATATGGTCTCCTAATGTTTTAGCCACCTCCAGGCTGTGCCATTCAGCCACTATATGGTCTCCTCATGCTGCCGCCTACTCCAGGCTGTGCCATTCAGCCACTATATGGTCTTCTCATGCTGCCACAAACTCCAAGCGGTCATTAAGCCATTATATGTTCTCCTCATACTGATGCCACCTACAGGCTCTGTCATTGTGACGCCATGTGACATATGACTCCTTGTTAGATTTGGTCCTTTGTAACCACACGCCGGGGCCCAGGACATTAAAACTTGGGAGTGTAATCCTAAATTTCAATTTAAAAATCTTCAATTTCAATTCTAAAATTCATCTTTTAATCTTAGGGATTGTGAAGCCCTACTGTCTCCTCATGCTTCACCACCTCCAGGCTGTGCCATTCAGCCACTATATGGTCTCATGCTTCAGCCAACTCCAGGCTGTGCCATTCAGACACTATATGGTCTCCTCATGCTTCACCACCTCCAGGCTGTGCCATTCAGCCACTATATGGTCTCCTCATGCTTCAGCCAACTCCAGGCTGTGCTATTCAGACACTATATGGTCTCCTCATGCTTCACCACCTTCAGGCTGTGCCATTCAGCCACTATATGGTCTCTTCATGCTTCAGACAACTACAGGCTGTGCCATCCAGCCACTATATGGTCTCCTCATGCTTCAGCCAACTCCAGGCTGTGACATTCAGCCACTATATGGTCTCCTAATGCTTTAGCCACCTCCCAGGCTGTGCCTTTCAGACACTATATGGTCTCTTCATGCTGCTGCCAACTCCAGGCTGCGCCATTCAGCCACTATATGGTCTCCTCATGCTGCCGCCTACTCCAGGCTGTGCCATTCAGCCACTATATGGTCTCCTCATGCTGCCGCTTACTCCAGGCTGTGCCATTCAGCCACTATATGGTCTCCTCATGCTGCCACAAACTCCAGGAGGTCATTAAGCAATTATATGGTCTCCTCATACTGACGCCACCTCCAGGCTCTGTCATTGTGCCGCCATGTGACATGTGACTCCTTGTTAGATTTGGTCCTTTGTAACCACACGCCGGGGCCCAGAACATTAAAACTTGGCAGTGTAATCCTAAATTTCAATTTTAAAATCTTCAATTTCAATTTTAAAATTCATCTTTTAATCTTAGGGAATGTGAAGCCCTATTGTCTACTCATGCTGCCGCCAGCTCCAGGCTGTGCCATTCAGCCACTATATGGTTTACTGATGCCGCTGGGCTTGGGACATTACCTAAAATATTTTATGGTTGCACTAGCTACCATAAATCTTAAATTTTCATTTTAAATTCATCTTTTAATCTTTGGGATTGGGAAGCCCTATTGTCTACTCAGGCTGCTGCCAGCTCCAGGCTGTGTCATTGTGCCACCATATGGTCTCCTTATGCTGCTGGCACCTTAAATTCAACTTTTAAAATGTTTAAATATCTAAAATCTTCAATTTAAAATGTCAAAAATATCTTTAATCTTCTCTATTGTGAAGCCCTATGGTCTTGTCAGGCTGTTGCCACCTCCAGACTGGGTCGTTCTGCCACTTTTTGATCTCCTCGTGCTGCCACCAATTGCAGGCTGTGTCATTTTGCCAGATTATGGTCTCCTCATGCTGCTGCCACCTCTAGGCTCTGTCACTGTGCCGCCATGTGACTCCTTGTTAGATTGGGTTTTGTGGTCATACAGTAATATTTTAAAGTAAATACCGGGACAATAAACTTTGGAATCTAATATAAATATAACATTTAAATTTAAAAAATGTGATGTAATCTTTTCAAGACTGAGGCCCTATGGTCGTCTATGTCATATTAGCTGTGGAATTATCACAAGAATCCAATGAAACAGCTTGGAGCGATAACAATGAACCATAACTAATTAAATGAAACATTTGCACTTTCATAGCCAGGGGGGCGCTGAGAGGCAGGGGCTGGAACAGGTGGTATCTCACCTGGCGGAGGACCACCAGCTTGATGCTCACCAGAATGGTTACTCAAAAAATTTAAATAAATTCAAATTATATTAAATTAAATAAAAAGTACATAAAAATCTCTTTATTCTCTTCAATTTTGACACCATATGGTTTCCCTGCTGCCACATCCAGACGCTCTGCAGCAGTGATTCTAATAGCGATGCCTGTAATCTGCATGTCATACTGAATAACAGTATTATTTCACTAACACAGCACACGCCATATGCATGTTAGGACAAGGCAAAGGCTCTCTGTAGGCCAGAAATAGTCGTTTTTAATAGAGATTTGCCGCAAATAAATTCGGTCGAAAACTAATTTTTTCGGAAAATTCGGCGAACCGGCCGAATCGAATTTTTCAAAAGTTCGCTCATCTCTAATTATAATGCCTAAATTATACCGCCATATGATTGCCGAGTAACTAAAGTCTCCTAAATTATAATCCTATTCAATGTTGCCACTACCATCCCTTGAAAAAAAAAAATGTATTGCATGGTTCCAAACAATACCTTTACCACCATAATGTGCTAAAAGAATACCAACATACAGTGCCAAATAACTTGTTCACTCCCTATATGGTGAATAATCATACATTGTACACATAACCTTTTCATGTTGCTTCTAAATATAACTTCTTTATTGTATTGCCTAAATAATACCTCCATATGTTTGAGTGATCAAATAATACCGCCATATGTTTAAGTGATCAAATAATACTGACAAACGCTGCCAAATAACTTGTTCACTCCCTTTATGGTGAATAATCATACGGTGTATACACAACCTTCCCATATTGCTTCTAGTTATAACTTCTTTATTTCATTGCCAAAATAATACCGCTATATGTTAGCCAAGTATCTAAAGATGCCTAAACCAGTCCACCAACCTACATAGTGCTGAAATAATGCCAACATGCAGTGCCAAATAACACCTCCATGCATACAATACTCTAACTTAACCTAGTGCTATTTCTAAATAATACCGCTATATACCGTAGTTAATGTTTAAAATTCATAGTGGTAACAGGCTGGCTTTGAGAGGTGCCGCTGTTCAATAGCGGTGTCTAGTGTGTGTGACCGCCACAGGGGTGCACAACCACCAACATTGTTGTATACCGTAGTGACCTCAGGTGACCAGGCAGGTGATACGTCTTTTTGGCAGATGGATTTGTAGCTCTCGGGGTTGTGACTAAAATGTGTGACAGGACTCATAAACACACATGTTCTTTCCAATGTCTCACAACGTTGCAAACATCCAAATAGTCGTCCGCGCCAGGAGGTGGTACTGGGGATCCTCAACCCGCTCTCACGTTGATTGTTTTACACTGGAGAAGCATTTACAATGGTGACACAAAGCAGAGACGCTGGAGATGGTTTTGTGTACATTCGAGGATAGCCTGCAGGTCGATGAGAAGGCTGATAGTGGGAATGGATTTGTGTTGGAATGTGTATCTGCCCGATACATAACCAGGTTCTGCTACTTTTCGATACTATTTTGAGAGTAGATCAGTGCTTTCCAAACAGTGTGCCTCCAGCTGTTGCAAAACTACAACTCCCAGCATGCTGGGAGCTGTAGTTTTGCAACAGCTAAAGGCACACTGTTTGGAAACACTGATCTACTGTGAGAAACTGAAATCCTGTAAAACATTTTATATGCTACTCGGTATCGAATCCTGATCATGTACATATCATTTTCATGTGTCTACCACCTATACTTCTCTCTCAAATACCTTCTATCTGTTGCTCACTTGGTTTGTCATTCTGTGCTCTAAAGGGGGGTGTCCTCACTCACCATGCATTCACGTCACTCCCTGAGTCTGCGGTGCAAGACGGATTTGTGTTGGAATGTGTATCTGTCCCCATACAATACCAGGTTCTGCTACTTTTTGATACTATTTTGAGAGTAGATCGGTGTTTTCCAAACAGTGTGCCTCCAGCAGTTGGCTGTCCGGGCATGCTGGGAGTTGTAGTTTTGCAACAGCTGGATCCACCCTGGTTTGGAAACATTGAGAAACTGCAATCCCATAAAAATTTTTATATGCTACTTGGTATCTAATCCTGATCATGTACATATAATTTTCATGTGTCTAGCACCTACACTTCTCTCTCAAATACCTTCTAGCTGTTGCTCACTTGGTTTGTCATTCTGTGCTCTAAAGGGGGCGTGTCCTCAATCACCATGCATTCACGTCACTCCCTGGGTCTGTAGTGCTAGACGGATTTGTGTTGGAATGTGTATCTGCCCCGATACAATACCAGGTTCTGCTACTTTTCGATACTACTTTGAGAGTAGATTGGTGTTTTTCAAACAGTGTGCCTCCAGCTGTTGCAAAACTACAACTGCCAGCATGCCCGGACAGCCAACGGCTGTCCGGGCATGCTGAGAGTTGTAGTTTTGCAACAGCTGGAGGCACCCTAGTTGGGAAACACTGATCTAAAAAAATTTTAATGCTACTCGGTATCGAATCCTGATCATGTACATATAATTTTCATGTGTCTAGCACCTATACTTCTCTCTCAAATACCTTCTATCTGTTGCTCACTTGGTTTGTCATTCTGTGCTCTGAAAGGGGACGTGTCCTCACTCACCATGCATTCACGTCACTCCCTGAGTCTGCTTTCCTTCACGGATTTGTGTTGCAATGTGTATCTGTCCCGATACAATACCAGGTTCTGCTACTTTTCAATACTATTTTGAGAGTAGATCGGCATTTTCCAAACAGTGTGCCTCCGGCTGTTGGCTGTCCGGGCAGTGTTGGGTGTGATGATGTGGTCAGGGGGATGGGCAGTGTTGGGTGTGATGGTGTGCTCAGGGTGATGGGCAGTGTTGGGTGTGATGGTGTGCTCAGGGTGATGGGCAGTGTTGGGTGTGATGGTGTGCTCAGGATGATGGGCTGTGTTGGGTGTGATGGTGTGCTCAGGGTGATGGGAAGTGTTTGGTGTGATGGTGTGCTCAGGGGGATTGGCAGTGTTGGGTGGGATGGTGTTCTCAGGGTGATGGGCAGTGTTGGGTGTGATGGTGTGCTCAGTGATGATGGGCAGTGTTGGGTGTGATGGTGTGCTCAGGGTGATGGGCAGTGTTGGGTGTGATGGTGTGCTCGAGGTGATGGGCAGTGTTGGGTGTGATGGTGTGCTCGGGGTGATGGGCAGTGTTGGGTGTGATGGTGTGCTCAGGGTGATAGGCAGTGTTAGGTGTGATGGTGTGCTCAGGGTGATGGGCAGCGTTAGGTGTGATGGTGTACTCAGTGATGATGGGCAGTGTTGGGTGTGATGGTGTGCTCAGGGTGATGGGCAGCGTTAGGTGTGATGGTGTACTCAGTGATGATGGGCAGTGTTGGGTGTGATGGTGTGCTTAGGATGATGGGCAGTGTTGGGTGTGATGGTGTGCTCAGGGTGATGGGCAGTGTTGGGTGTGATGGTGTGCTCAGGGTGATGGGCAGTGTTGGGTGTGATGGTGGGCTCAGGGTGATGGGCAGTGTTGGGTGTGATGGTGTGCTCAGGGTTATGGGCAGTGTTGGGTGTGATGGTGTGCTCAGGGGGATTGGCAGTGTTGGGTGTGATGGTGTGCTCAGGGTGATGGGCAGTGTTGGGTGTGATGGTGTGCTCAGGGTGATGGGCAGTGTTGGGTGTGATGGTGTGCTCAGTGATGATGGGCAGTGTTGGGTGTGATGGTGTGCTCGGGGTGATGGGCAGTGTTGGGTGTGATGGTGTGCTCAGGGTGATGGGCAGTGTTAGGTGTGATGGTGTGCTCAGGGTGATGGGCAGTGTTGGGTGTGATGGTGTGCTCATGGTGATGGGCAGTGTTGGGTGTGATGGTGTGTTCGGGGTGATGGGCAGTGTTGGGTGTGATGGTGTGTTCGGGGTGATGGGCAGTGTTGGGTGTGATGGTGTGCTCGGGGTGATGGGCAGTGTTAGGTGTGATGGTGTGCTCAGTGATGATGGGCAGTGTTGGGTGTGATGGTGTGCTCATGGTGATGGGCAGTGTTAGGTGTGATGGTGTGCTCAGGGTGATGGGCAGCGTTAGGTGTGATGGTGTGCTCAGGGTGATGGTCAGTGTTGGGTGTGATGGTGTGCTCGGGGTGATGGGCAGTGTTAGGTGTGATGGTATGCTCATGGTGATGGGCAGTGTTGGGTGTTATGGTGTTCTCAGGGTGCTGGGCAGTGTTAGGTGTGATGGTGTGCTCAGGGTGATGGGCAGTGTTGGGTGTTCTCCACACATAGTATTTTGTTATGAGGCCAAAAAGCTCAATTTTGGTCTTATCTGACCAGAGAAGTTTCTTCCAGGTGTTTGCCATCTCCCACATGACTTGTAGCAAACTCCAGATGGGATTTCTTGTGGTGGGGGAAACTGAGAAAAAACCTATACTTACCTAGCACTGATCCCTTGCAGCTCTCGTTTTGCTCTTCTCTCTATTTCCAGCTTCCCAGATGAGCCCTCGATGCAGGACCTGCTGGCTCAGCCAATCACTTGGCTTGTCCCATCTTGGCCTGTCATTGGCTGAGCCGGCAGATCCTGCTCCAAATGCTCATCTCAGAAGCATAAAGAAAAGATCGGGGCCGGACAGAGTCAAACAGGTAATAGGGACAAGATAAGTATAGGGTTTGTTGTCCCCCAAACACCAAATTATTTTTTAGAAAATGCTGTATGAACTCCTTTAAATGGCATTTCAGGATACATGTATTTATTTTTCAAAGGGGGGGGGGGGGGGGGGAGTAAAAAAAAGACAGGGCAGCTTTCAAAAAAAAATTAAAGAAATGATTGCTGAGCTCTGGTTGGTCACCTTAAAAACTAGGTCAGATTGTCAGTTACTCAGTGTGAATAAATTAATAGGTTTTTTTTTACATCACAACCACCAGGGTACGCTGTACTAATGTAACACTGCGCCATTTATGTTGCATCACTGCCAGACTGTCGGCGTATAAGAGGAAGGCCACTGATGGCGACTTCTTTACTTGTGTGCAGGTTCCCTGCCGAGCTGCAGACAGGAGACATGATGTTTGCTGCTTAGTTAATTAGTAATTAATAAAGTATGAGTATTATTACATGTAATGAAGAGCTCAGGACCCTATAGGGCAGCACACAAGTGGAATATAAACTGTCAATGTATATTAGATCTCAATTATCTCCCCGAATATTGTTTACAGTGTCACATGAGAGCAGCCACAGCTTATGGTGGATATTTAATAAATACTCATATATAAGGAAATGATGTAACTAATTGTCACGGTTCGGCTGATTGGAGGTGGATCCTCTGTGCCAGAGAGGGATGGGCGTGGACCGTGTCGGTGGACCGGTTCTAAGTTGCTACTGGTTTTCACCAGAGCCCGCCGCAAAGCGTGATGGTCTTGCAGCGGCGGTAGCAACCAGGTCGTATCCACCGGCAACGGCTCAACCTCTCTGACTGCTGAGATAAGCGCGGTACAAGGGATAAGGCAAGAGCAAGGTCAGACGTAGCAGAAGGTCAGGGCAGGCAGCAAGGATCGTAGTCAGGGGCAATGGCAGGAGGTCTGGAACACAGGCTAGGAACACACAAGGAAACGCTTTCACTGGCACAAGGGCAACAAGATCCGGCGAGGAAGTGCAGGGGAAGTGAGGTTATATAGCCAGGGAGCAGGTGGAAGCTAATTAGGCTGATTGGGCCAGGCACCAATCATTGGTGCACTGGCCCTTTAAATCTCAGAGAGCTGGCGCGCGCGCGCCCTAGAGAGCGGAGCCGCGCGCGCCAGAACATGACAGCCGGGGACCGGGACAGGTGAGTGACTTGGGATGCGATTCGCGAGCGGGCGCGTCCCGCTATGCGAATCGCATCCCCGCCGGCAATGTCAGTGCAGCGCTCCCGGTCAGCGGGTCTGACCGGGGCGCTGCAGAGAGAGGGACGCCGCGAGCGCTCCGGGGAGGAGCAGGGAGCCGGAGCGCTCGGCGTAACACTAATATTATACTGACTCCTGTATACAAGAATATAGCAACTATAATACTGCTCCTATATACAGGAATATAACTACTATAATACTGCTTCTATATGCAAGAATATAACTACTATAATACTGCTCCTATATACAAGAATATAACTAATATAATACTGCTCATATATACAAGAATATAACTACTATAATACTGCTCCAATATACAAGAATATAACTACTATAATACTGCCTCCTATATACAAGAATATAACTACTATAATACTGCCCCTATATACAAGAATATCACTACTATAATACTGCTCCTATATACAAGAATATAACTACTATAATACTGCTCCTATATACAGAAATATAACTACTATAATACTGCTTCTATATGCAAGAATATAACTACTATAATACTGCTCCTATATACAAGAATATAACTACTATAATACTGCTCCTATATACAAGAATATAACTACTATAATACTGCTTCTATATGCAAGAATATAACTACTATAATACTGCTCCTATATACAAGAATATAACTACTATAATACTGCTTCTATATGCAAGAATATAACTACTATAATACTGCCTCCTATATACAAGAATATAACTACTATAATACTGCCCCCTATATACAAGAATATAACTACTATAATACTGCTCCTATATACAAGAATATAACTACTATAATACTGCTTCTATATGCAAGAATATAACTACTATAATACTGCCCCCTATATACAAGAATATAACTACTATAATACTGCTCCTATATACAGGAATATGACTACTATAATACTGCTCCTATATACAAGAATATAACTACTATAATACTGATCCTATATGCAAGAATATAACTACTATAATACTGCTCCAATGTACAAGAATATAACTACTATAATACTGCTCTTATATACAAGAATATAACTACTATAATACTGCTCCTATATACAAGAATATAACTACTATAATACTGCTCCTATATCCAAGAATATAACTACTATAATACTGCCTCCTATATACAAGAATATAAGTACTATAATACTGCTCCTATATACAAGAATATAACTACTATAATACTGCTCCTATATACAAGAATATAACTACTATAATACTGCTCCTATGTACAAGAATATAGTTACTATAATACTGCTCCTATATGCAAGAATATAACTACTACAATACTGCTCCTATATACAGGAATATAACTACTATAATACTGCTTCTATATGCAAGAATATAACTACTATAATACTGCTCCTATATACAAGAATATAACTACTATAATACTGCCCCCTATATACAAGAATATAACTACTATAATACTGCTCCTATATACAAGAATATAACTACTATAATACTGCCCCCTATATACAAGAATATAACTACTATAATACTGCCCCCTATATACAAGAATATAACTACTATAATACTGCTCCTATATACAGGAATATAACTACTAAAATACTGCTCCTATATACAAGAATATAACTACTATAATACTGATCCTATATGTAAGAATATAACTACTATAATACTGCTCCAATGTACAAGAATATAACTACTATAATACTGCTCTTATATACAAGAATATAACTACTATAATACTGCTCTTATATACAAGAATATCACTAATATAATACTGCTCCTATATACAAGAATATAACTACTATAATATGCCTCCTATATGCAAGAATATAACTACTATAATACTGCCTCCTATATACAAGAATATAACTACTATAATACTGCCCCTATATACAAGAATATAACTACTATAATACTGCTCCTATATACAAGACTGTAACTACTATAATACTGCTCTTATATACAAGAATATAACTACTATAATACTGTGCATTTATACAAGAATATAACTACTATAATACTGCTCCTATATACAAGAATATAACTACAATAATACTGCTCCTATATACAAGAATATAACTACTATAATACTGCCCCTATATACAAGAATATAACTACTATGATACTGCCCCTATATACAAGAATATAACTACTATAATACTGCCCCTATATACAAGAATATAACTAATATAATACTGCCTCATATATACAAGAATATAATTACTATAATACTGCTCCTATATACAAGAATATAACTACTATAATACTGCTCCTATATACAAGAATATAACTACTATAATATTGCTCCTATATACAAGAATATAACTACTATAATACTGCCCCTATATGCAAGAATATAACTACTATAATACTGCTCCTATATACAAGACTATAACTACTATAATACTGCTCTTATATACAAGAATATAACTACTATAATACTGCTTCTTTATACAAAAATATAACTACTATAATACTGCTCCTATATACAAGAATATAACTACTATAATACTGCCCCTATATACAAGAATATAACTACTATAATACTGCTCCAGTGCTCCTATATACAAGAATATAACTACTTTAATACTGCTCCTATATACAAGAATGTAACTACTATAATACTGCTCCTATATACAAGAATATAACTACTATAATACTGCCCCTATATACAAGAATATAACTACTATAATACTGCCCCTATATACAAGAATATAACTACTATAATACTGCTCCTATATACAAGAATATAACTACTATAATACTGCTCCTATATACAAGAATATAACTCCTATAATACTGTCTCCTATATACAAGAATATAACTACTATAATACTGTTCCTATATACAAGAATATAACTCCTATAATACTGTCTCCTATATACAATAATATAACTACTATAATACTGCTCCTATACACAAGAATATAACTACTATAATACTGTTCCTATATACAAGAATATAACTCCTATAATACTGTCTCCTATATACAATAATATAACTACAATAATACTGCTCCTATACACAAGAATATAACTACTATAATACTGCTCCTATATACAAGATGTGAGAAGGTGAAGGGCATTGTGGTTGATGGGCGGTATGTGTCACCAAGGCTCCTGGCCTTGGTGAAGTAAGAGCCGGTATTATTCAGTATCTGTGCTGCGATACACAATGACACTTGTGGCCGTTGTATGGCTGGAAGGCCAATCCGGGACGGCTCTTACTGGGAATGGTAAAGTGTTGGATGTGGGCCATTCCTGCCAATCCATGCCGTCTTTTGTTGGCCTTAAAGCTAGGCTGCCTCACCAGCTGAGGGGCATTTTGCATGTTGCAGCTCACGCTGCCTGAGAGAGCTGAGTGTAAAGATCTTCCTTGAGTGTGTGCGGAAGCTGATGAGCAGACTGCTTGGGGACTTGGAAAAGACTTGTTTGATGCCGCCTACGGAACGCAGGTGGACTTTTTGGTTGTTCTACATTTAAGACTGTTTGCTGTCTGCCAAGTGTGAATAAAACACTGAACTTTGATTTGAAAAGTCCTGTTTCCGTGCCTCTGTACGGCAACCGCACCTGTCTGCAAGAGCGAGTCATCACAAACAATATTACTACTATAGTACTGCCCCATATGACTAGAAATATGGGGCAGTACTATATTATGGCCACAGTTTGGAGACTGCTTCTTTTAAAGGACATCTGCAGCAAAAAACAACATATTCCCTATCCACAGGATAAGTGTTTGATCGCGGGGGGTCTGACCACTGGGATCCCCCGCGATCTCCCAAATGGGGCCCCACATTGCCCCACATAATGCGCGTAGAATCGACCTCTCTGAGGTCGACGGTACGCCCCCTCCCCATACAGTTCTATGGGAGAGGTGGGGAGGCACGAACGCTGCCTCCCCACCTCTAATATAGAACTGTGCCGTACTGTAAGTCCTGGTGGCATCTGAGTACTGGGAGCCACAGCTAGAACCCAGGAAAGGTACTACTATAGATGGAGCCAACTTTTGCCTTTTTGTGAGCAGCTAGTTACAGTTGGGTCATAGCATTAGGTTTGTGTGTCTCATTCGCACACGTATAGAGATGGTGTCCTCTCCTATTTTCAAGACTTTGCATCAGGTCTTTGAAGAAGTCCTCGTAGAAGGAAATGATGGGACTCTCTAATTATGATGGATGATCTTGTCCACTTCTAATCTCTTCTCATGAGAACGCCCTTGTGGACTCTGTGCAGTGACCTTCCAGATGTTTATATATTGAACAGAAGGTCTGGAGATGTATTTTTAACAAAGTAATCAAGTTTACGCCTCCTTTTCTTTAAAAAAATAAAATAAAATAATCCAATATTGAAGCTTAGCCCCTAAATAAGCACTCCGGGTTTATATATATATATATATATATATATATATATATATATATAATTTTATTTTTTTATATATAAATAATATTCTTAAATTTTTTTGCTCAAATATTTGATGCCTAGTGCTTAAAAGGGTACTCTGCTACTTAGTGTTAGGAACAAAATGCTCCAAATGCTTAGAGTCGGCGCCTGGGGCTTGTGACATCATAGCCCTGCCCCCTCATGGTGAAACACCCCGCCCCCTCAATGCAAGTCTATGGGAGGGGGCGTGGTGGCTGCCATGCCCCCTCCCATAGACTTGCATTGAGGGGGCGGGGTGTGACATCATGAGCCCCGGCGCCGGCTCAAAGTGTTTGGACCATTTTGTTTTGAACGCTGAGCAGCAGAGTACCCCTTTAAACACGGAACTCCAGCTTACGCTGCACCTTATATAGTGCAGCATAAGCTATTATTACAGAATAATGAAGAGATTCTTGTGTATGCCATGTACTTGCTTACCTGTTTTAGATGATGTGGCAGGAATGGGGTTTTTCAGGGTAAACCAGGGTTCTCTGCAGGAACAGTGAGGATTAGTGGGGTCCAATGTTAGGTTTATTGTTTAGGGAAAGATTTGGGGAAAGATTAGGGATAATTAGATAGTTTCAGTTTTTGTGTTGTCACTGATATCCTGCTTCAATCGGTGACTCTCATAATCATCATTCTTCATTTGTTCCATCATCCGTTCATCATCAAACTATTCATGTTGTCTATGTGTATTGTTGGTAAGTGCTCCTTTTGCTTTATAGCAGTGATCTCCACACATTTGCCCTCCAGCTGTTGCAAAACTACAACTCCCAGCATGCCCGGATAGCCATATGCTGTCCGAGCATGCTGGGGGCTGTAGTTTTGCACCATCTAGAGAGCCACTGTTTGGAGACTACTGCTTTGTTGCATCTGTCACATGCCTTACTGTAAGTCCTGGTGGTATCTGAGTACTAGGGGCCACGGATAGAATCCAGGAAAGACAACTGCTATAGGCGAAGCCAAATTTTGCCATTTCGTGACTAGCCAGCATTGTTACATTGGGGTCATTACAATGTTTATAAACCAGGGTCCTCTGCAGGGACAGTGAGGATTAGTGGTGTCTAATTTTAGGTTTATTGTTCAGGGAAAGAACAGAAATGATTTGTAGAGAGAGAGGGTGAAGTCTTATCATTGCCATTCATCATAAACACCAACCTAATCATCTGGCTAGATTCCGGCAACCAAAAGAATAATAACTGCTGAGGCTCACACGTGGATTGAGGTCAGTTCACATTAGGTGCAGTTTTGATGCCAAATGTAATCTAAAAAGGGTGTTTGAAATTCAGCTATTTAGGATTGATATGTTAATAAGTATATGATGTGGTCTAGAGTTAAGTGAGCCGAGCCCCCCAAACCCGGATTCGATCAGAACTTCAGGGGGTTCGCAACTCGCATATCTTTCGGAGATTGACAGGTTTAGCTTTGAGCCAACCTGGCAATGTCAGAGCTGAGACGTGCTTACAGCTGACAGGCACGAGTACAGCTCAGCCCAGCAATAGCCAGCACAACTACCTAATACACAAAGTTAATTTGCACTGATGAGCAGCGCTAGTTAACTCCTTGAGGTGTATACATTATACCGCCATCTATTTAGCTGTACAATGTATACAGTGAAGAAAGTGATACTTACCATCTTGTCGCTGGTGTGGGCCTCTTCTTGTTTAGCTCCACTCCTTGTGACATCATCAATAGAGGCGGGGCTCAGCAGCACTTGTTAACTCCTTCCATGCTGGATCGGCTCAGAGCGCTCAGCCCAGCATGATGTTTCAGTAAGCCAACAAACAACTTTTGCTGGTTTACTGTGACAAAAGAGTTAAGTTGTGCTGCTGCAGCGCAACTTAGCTCTTTTGTCACAGTAAACCAGCAAATCCCCTGCTTTTCTGTGACCTGATGCTTTTCTGTAACAAGATTTTCCAAAATGTCAGCAAGCCCGGCAAGTCCTTTATAGTATGCAATGGTCTGTGCTGCATTGTGGGTCCCATAGAAGTAGCCATTTAGTGGGTGCAGTAGCACCAGCTGACTGACCTTATAGTGTTTTTTTGACTATTTTCTATATGTCGCGAAAGGACATAAGGATGTTATAGAGAGTCCATGTAAAATGCCCGACGGGTCATACAAATGTGTCCTTTACCTTTTCTCTTGGCTTGACATACACCGAAATTGTTAGATGACGTGATTTCGCAATACTCTGTCAGGAGTTTTTTATGCTATCTGTATCTATTTGTGGCCACCCAGTGGTTGTGATGTGAATTGCGGCTTGATGGTTTTGCTAGCATGAAGTACTAAATGAATTGACCAAAAAAGGCGCCTGAGCGCTGGTATCTTGTTATATTTAATATTTTATCTGGTGATATTTTTTCATATTTTTTTTGACATATTTT